>NW_015168743.1:80142-166298 GCF_001447785.1 Gekko japonicus | reverse complement strand
AAATTACAACTCCTCTTTTCTTTTTTGAAGATAGGGAATAAAATTCTTCTCCAAGTGATTTATTGATTAAGAATTTAGAGTCCCAATTCTTAATATGAGTTTCTTGTAAACAAATAATATTACACTTTTGTTTTTCTATCCAGTGTTTGACTCTTCTCCTTTTATTAGGTGAGTTAAGTCCGTTCACATTCCACGATAAAAATTTGTACTCCATTTTGATTCAAATTATAATTCGCCAAAATCTTCTAAATTGTCCGCCTTGAACCTAAAGAGATCATCAACGGATTTAATTACGTGCCTACCACCTTTGTAGCTGAATGACAATCCTTGCGGTATCTCCCAATGAAATCTGATATTCAATTGTTTCAATTTGTCTGCTAATTTTCCATATTTCCTTCTATCTTGCAGAATTGTTCTTGGGAGCTCTCTCATTATCATTATTTTCTTTCCTTCAATTTCTAGTGGTTGTATAAACTGTTTTTTGAAAATGTCCTCTTTCATTTTGGTGGTGACAAATTGTACAACTACATCTCTAGGTAGGTTTCTCTTCTCCGCCACTCTTGAATTAACTCTGTATATCAAATCAAATTCATGAGCCATTTCCCCATCATCTTCTTCCAGATATTCGGTCAGTGCTTTCATTACAATTTCTCTATGTTTTCATTCAATTTTTCTTCTATTCCTCTGAGTCTTAGGTGGTTCTGCATCGATCTGTATTCCATCATTGCTTCTGTTCTTCTTAGTTCTTGGGTCATTGAATCGCATTTTTTATCTGTTTTTTGTACTTTTTCTTCCATCTCTGTAGTTTTAGTTGCCATATTTTGGACTTCTTTTTTTACTTCCTCCACTTCTTTTGTTACCAACGCTATTTCAGACGTGACCAATTCCTTGATTGCTGTGATTTTTTTCCCTGTACTTCTTCTAATTGTTCCAGATGTTTCTGCGTCTGCTTTGCCATTTCTGTTTCCAGCTGCTTTCCTAATGCTTGTATCGCCTCTGTCATTCTTCCCTCCATAGCTTCGATTGCTGCCTGCCACTCTTTCTTGTCCTTGGTAGCTATTCTCGGACTTGAAGTTGATACTGCCCTCGGCCTTTTCGGCTCCATTTTGAAGTTTAAAAATTTCGTAACCAAGTCCAAAAATTTTCACTCTAATAGATAGTTCTATATGCGCTTAGCCGATTCGCCCTATTTGCGCTGTTTCTTTAATAGTTTTAAAGTCAGAAAATTTTAATTTAAGTTCGAGTCCTCCTCAAAATGTCGGGCGCAATTCCTCTATGATTTTCTGGCTAGAGTAGGTCAATCTCTACCTTGCGGTGCTCTTCCGGTCGTTTCTGCGCACATCCGGTCCTTCGTTTATTAATGCCGATCAACTTCCAGTTGCAGAGCTCCCGTCTAGGCGACGCGTTGTTTAAACACTCTTCCTGTCGGAATCCAATCTCTGTGGCACCAGCTTCCCAACTCGCGCGATAATTTCCAGCAGTTTCGATTTTCAACGGCAGCCTTATCTAACTCTCACCACAGGAATGTTCAAAAAAGTTAGTTTTTTGCTTTTTTAGCTATTAAGCTCAAGTCTTTTTTCTCCGAAAAAGGATTACCGGGGTCAAAATGCTTTTTTACGCTCAACCGCTCAGTCCAAATCTCGTCAAAGCTCGACACCGGTAAGCAAACAGTCTTTGTTATCTTGCACGTTTAAACTGGGTGTTGCACTGCTTCTTTACAAAAAGTTACTATACCTCTTCTTCAAGAAATCGGGTGACGACGGATTTATGCTGGTAGTCCAGCTCGATCGGCTCCTGTAGTGCTGCTTCGCATATGCCCGCGTCGCAGAAGGAGTTCAAAGCGTGCCAAAAGCCTCTTCCGAGGCTTAGTCACACCGATCTCTACTTCTACTTGGGCACCGCTGCTTGCTGGTCAACCCCCCTTTCTGGGGGCTGCTGCGTTGGGCTATAACTAGCCCAAGCTGTCGAAAGGAGCCATCACCCACCCCGAGCAATTACGGGATGCGTTAATTCGCCATCTTAACCCGACCGGAAGCCAGGAGTGATGTTTCTTAATGTCTGGCAGGATGAACCTGATGGGCGTACCCTTCACTAGACATGTAGATGAAACAGGAGAGGAGGATGGAAATATGCAACACACTTCATTCATGACAATAGCACAGACCAGAGGCTTTTTGTCCCTGCCTGCCTCTACATTTGACAGACAAAAGACTAGCCATTTGATCAGTAGAAGATGCCTAAGGCAAGAGCAGAGACTTGCCCGTTTGGTAACACATTCACAAAAAAGACTAAGACCAGCTACCAGCACAAAGAAAATGGAAAGAAATCAAATAGCTACATGAAGGCAAGGAAATGGGTTTGTGTCTTTAAAAGCCTCACAGCCCAACAGCTGATAGGGTCAATGAACAGATGATGGCCCTTTAAATTCTTGCCAAAGATCCCCACTGAAGATCTGAAAAAAATTGCTTGCCTTACAAAATGACAATCCTCAAGGATTATTATTATTATTATTATTATTATTATTATTATTATTATTATTATTATTATTATTTAGATTTATATCCCGCCCTCCCCGCTTTACAGCAGGCTCAGGGTGGCTTACACTAGTTGATACAACAATTAAAATCACATAAAAACATGTAAAACAATTCCATTATAAGCAATCATAAATTATAAAGTGCTGCATAATAAATTAGTTGTTATGAGATGGCGGACATTAAAGTATACACAAGGTTTCACCATCATTCTGCTCCTGATCTTCCTAACACTCGGGCAGCACCGGCTAGATGTCAAGGGCCAAGGGCCAGGACTATAGTTACAGCTGTTATTATGATGTTAATGTAGGCCTGGTGGAAGACCTCCATCTTATAGGACCTGCGGAACTGTAGAAAGTCCCAAAGGGCCCTTATCTCCTCCAGGAGCTCATTCCACCAGTGTGGAGCTGCCACTGAAAAGGCCCTGGCCCTGGTAGTAGCAAGTCTGGCATCTTTTGGGCCCGGGAGGGTCAATTGGTTTTGTGACCCCGACTGTAGTGCTCTCTGGGGTAAATATGGGGAAAGGTGGTCCCTCAGGTATGTCGGACCCTAGCCATAAAGGGCTTTAAAGGTAAGAACCAGCACCTTGAAGCGAATTCAGTATGGTATTGACAGCCAGTGCAGTGACTTTAGCACAGGCTGGATGTGCTCCCACCTGGGGAGACCAATCAGAAGCTTGGCCACAGCATTCTGCACTAGCTGCAGTCTCCGAATTTGCGACAAGGACAGCCCCATGTAGAGAGTGTTACAGTAGTCCAGTCTCGGGGTGACCATTGTGTGGATTACTGTTGCCAGGTCATTGCGGTCAAGGAAGGGAACCAACTGCCTAATCAGCCGAAGATGGTAAAAAGCTGACTTGGCAGTGGCTGCTATCTGGGCCTTCATTGATAAGGAGGCATCCAGGAGCACTCCCAAGCTCCTCCCCAACGGCACTGGCACCACCCTTACAAGGCCAGGCCATGCCTACCAGCCCCAGCACAGACACATGTCACAGTGTGTCACAACATCTGATTGTTTTGGTGCATAATTTATACTCTGGACAAAAGTTTACTGTCAGGACAGAATATGGAGAAACAGAATGGTTTCCAGTTGGCAAAGGTGTTAGACAAGGATGTATTTTATCCCCCTATCTCTTCAGTCTGTATGCAGAATATATCATAAGGAAAACTGGATTAGATTTAGATGAAGATGGAGTGAAAACTGGTGGAAGGAACATTAAAAATCTGAGATATAAAGATGACACCACATTACAGGAAGAAAATAGTGCAGACTTAAAACAACAAAGGAGATAATGCCAAAGCAGGATTACAGCTGAATATTAAGAAGAGAAAAGTAATGGTCACTGAGAATTATACAACTTTAAGGTTGACGATGAAGAAACTGATATTGTTAAAGATTTTCTATTCCTTGGCTCAGTCGCTAACCAAAAGGGAGAAATTAGAAGGAGATTGAGATTGGGAATGACAGCCATGAAGGAACTAGAAAACATCCTTTAATGTGAGAATGTGTCACTGGCAACCAAGATCAATATAATTCATATTACAGTATTCCCTATTATTATTTGTGGGTATGAAAGTTGGACAGTGAAGAAATCTGACAGGAAGAAAGTTGATTAATTTCAAATGTGGTGTCGGAGCTGAGTTTTACAGATATCAGGGGCTGACCAAAAGACAAATCAGTAGGTTCTAGATCAAATCAAACCAGAACTCTCCCTAAAAGCTAAAATGACTAAACTCAGGCTATCATACCTTGGTTACATTATGAGAAGACAAGTCTCACTGGAAAAGACAATAATGCTAGTAAAAGCCGAAGGCAACAGGAACAGAGAAGACCAAAGGTGAGATGGATGGTCTCAATAAAGGAAGCCAGGGCCCTCTGTTTGCAAGACCTGAGCAAGGCTGTTAATGACAGGATGTTTTGGAGGTCATTGATTCATAGGGTCATTTTAAGGCAGAAACAACTTGACGGTACTTAACACACACAGTTGTGTTTGTCTATTGCAGAAAAAAATTAAACAGGAGACTTGTGCTACCTAAGAGGCTAACAACATTTTGGTAGTCTTCAAAGTGCTGCGAAATTCCCGTTTTATCTGTGAAAACTAGAGACGTTTTCCCTGATATTTTTCTCTTGCATTTTATTTACATTTAAAAATCCACTTAAGGGGTGTTTTCAGCACTGGATTTAGATCCAAGGAGCCTGTTCAATTTCCCTTTCTTAATGTGAACAAATGGAAGAATGAAGGTTGTGGTATTTCTAAGACCATCCATCTGGACTCGGATCCATTTATACAGCATTCATTCCATTCGTTGGCCTCAGGCAAATGCAATATTTTTGTAGCACTGGAATTTGTTCCACCTAAAAAGAAGTCTGGCTAACTTGACTATTTTTATCCCAGGTTTCTGGGCTGAATATTCTGGCCATAAATTCATTAGTAGACTGGTAGGATCCTTTTTTTAAAGATATGTAGAGATTGTCCACTTTCATTCCCAGTGCCATCTGCATAGCTCCCAGCTTTTCCCATTACTTTATGTGTTATGTGGGTGAGACCGCCTTGAAACTGATTTTCCCCATTTTTAAATTACATAGTATCTGTGTATTTAGTTTTATCTATCCAATCCACATGATAAAATACTCCTAGATAATTAATATCCTGTGGTTTTTAATCTATATATAAACCTCCTCTTGCCCACTGATATTACAATATGTTCAGGGACATAAACTCTAACTTTCCTGAGTTTATTATGCATTTATAATATTCAAAACACCCCTCACCTGGCTTTCGCAGGTTTACTGTGGCTGGGATATGAATTTAAAAAACAAATAATTGCTACAAAGAACTGTGTGAGAAATCTTGTTGAATATCTACAAACAGATAGCAATGCCCTTCAGTTTCCTAATATTTTTACCAGTCCTTTATTGAGAGCATCTTATTAGTGCTTTGTCAGGAATAGGCCTGGGTTAATTTTTGTTTTGGCCATTCAACCCAAATAACAACCATAGTATTTTTGCTAATACTGTGAACTTTGCTTTTTAAGCAAAGAAGAGTCAAAATTGGCTGCAGCCTAATGCTACAAAGGTCTTAAAGGTGCAGCATAGCATATATTTTTGTTTTATAAGACACTACTAGCAGTAAAGCCCGTTGTGGAAATAAATACAACGAGATCTAGAAAGAGGCTCTGGGGGAGTGCTCTGGCTTTGGGCAAACAGTGTCATTTTGCTGTGGTGACCTCAGCAGGGTATAATGACAGAGTCCACTGTTTTCTCCAGAGGAACTGATCTCTGCTCCCTGAAGAGTAGTTGTAATTTTGAGTGATCTGTAGCCCTCACCTGGAGATTGGCAACAATTGTTACCCAGGATGAAATGGCTGGTTTGGAGGGTGGAGTCTATGGCATTCTACCTGTCTGAGGTCCCACCCCTCCGCAAACCCCACCCTCTCCAGGCTCCACCCCTCAAATCCCCAGGAATTTGCCAGCCTGGAGTTGGCAACCCCATCTCCTTCCCAGCTAACCATCAACCTACCATTATCTGCCCCTTTGACTTCAGCTGACTTCCGCCCTCCCTTCTGCAGAGCAATTGTAATTTTGAGTGGTCTTCAGCCCTCACCTGGAGATTGGCAACAATGGATCCCCATGAGGGACTGAGTGGTTTGGAGGGTGGAGTCTATGGCATTGTACCTGTCTGAGGTCCCACCCCTCCTCAAACCTATAATGTCATATGGTCTACCCTCCAAAGCAGCCATTTTCTCCAGGGGAAACTGATCTCTGTCATCTGGAGATCAATTGTAGCAGTGGGAGATCTCCAGGTCCCACCTGGAGATTGGCAACCCTAGGGGAAAGTCTGCTGCACAGCAGGGGGTTGAAGAGAATGGTTTGATGGGTGCTGGGCCAAGATTGGCAACAATAGTTCCCCAGGAGCAAATAGCTGGGTTGGAGGGTGGAGTCTATGGCACTGTAACCTGTCTGAGGTCCCCCTCTCCGGCCTCCACTCCTCAAATCTCCAGGATTTTCCATACCTAAAGCTGGCAACTTTATCTCCTCCCCTCTCAGTAGCCTCTTATTTTGCCTTAAATTGGTTTTGATGCCAGCAGAGTGAGAAAATGCCAGAGGCTCTGGGTGGGTGCCTCATCGTAAATGCACCAAACAATTCCTAAAGATTTGCCAAAACACTACTCTGTCGACAAATTGCAGCACTTTGAATTAGCACCAGAGCTTTAAGAGCTCTCCAGCTGTCACCTGGAGACTGGCAACAGCTTGTTTGGAGGGTGGGGAGTATGGCATTGTATCTGTCTGAGGTCCCCCTCTTCCTCCTCCTCCTCCTCAGACCCCACCCTCAGCAGGCTTCATCCCTAAAATATCCTGGAATTTTCCAACCTGGAGTTGGCAACCCTATGTCCCCCCCCCAGCCTCTGCCTAGAGAAAGGGCAGTCTTTCCCTGCAGTGCCAAGATTGGCAACAATAGTTCCCCAGGAGCAAATAGCTGGGTTGGAGGGTGGAGTCTATGGCACTGTAACCTGTCTGAGGTCCCCATCTCCCCAGGCAGCTTTTAAAACATGATCCTGGGACCTACACACCACCAGACATTCCAACTGCCTTGGGGGGCGGGAGTATGAGGTGTGGAATGGAGTGAAGTCCAATCAGCTTCCATATGCAAAAGACCTTGAAGGTTCCATATGCAACTGACATTCCAACTGCCTTGCGGGGAGGGGGGTGAGTTTGAGGTGTGGAATGCAGTGAAGTCCAATCAGCCAGCGTCTTCTGACTGACAGTTCAAGCGTCCATACACTAAAGGAGTGCATTTTAGAACTTTGGCACCCACTATTCAATTATATATAAGGAGAGATAAGCAGTTAAAAAAACAGCCTGTCTCCTGTCCCCTCCATTATACAAAAACCTCTCAGATGGTAACCAGCCAGACTCCCACTAGTGGAAAACTGGTCAGTTGGTAGGATTGCCAACCTCAAGGTGGGGCCTGGAGATCTCCTGGAATTACAACTGATTAGGTTTTGAGCAAAGCTGTCCGTTGTCATAGCTGAATCCATAAAAGTGGTGCCATGACAGAAAAGGGCCTGTCCGTAATGGTTGAACATCTTTCCTCTGAGTGCTGAGGGACATGAGCAGGCCCATAGCCATGATTTTGTGGCTTGTGGGGCATATTTTTTTCTGGTGGGGCTGCCATTATGTGTCTGTCTATACACAACTGTACAAAACTGTCATGCTTATACTTATAAATAATAAGAAGCATACTAATAAGCATACTTTTAACTAATAATAATGAAAATAATAATAATAATAATAATAAAGACAAGTCATTTATCACTCAAAAATGTTTCATTTATTACAAAAATCCTAACCATTACAGAACTTGTGGTTTGTCATGCAAATGTTTCTATTTCATCACAAAGATGCAGTACAGAAACTGGTGGTGACCATCCCATTCTCATCCCATTCGAGTTGAAGTTGATGTGATTTTGCACGAAATGTTTCTATGAAAGCATCCATATTGATGTTCGTTGTGTTTTCTCATAACCTGTTCTTCCAGGCTTTTCGTTGAGGCAGTGGACATCCAATACTATTGGCCCCTCCTGCTCAAACTGTTTCTGTCCAACTGTTGCTGGCAGGGAGCTAGTTAACTCAGGAATCCTTGAATCAGGTTACATCTGAATATCAATACTATCTGAAACTGAACTGGGATAGTTCGATTTTCAGAATGCCACCTTTATTTTTTATGTGATTTTAATTGATGTTTTTAAAATTTCAATGTGATCACTGTTATAATTTTCATGTTGTAACCTGCCCTGAGACTGTTTGCATGGAGGAAGAGATAGGCCTCATCATGAACCTAAATTTATGACAAAAATTGCCAGGGCATGGTTCACTAACCAAGGTTTATGCCTATCCCTATCAGTGACCCTCTCATAACCCTCCACATGTTTTTTGGAGACTTGTGGGGCTCGTGGTGGGAAGCGGGGGGAGGGAGCGAGAGGGATCGCTGAAATGGCTTGCATCTATTTCAGCCTAACAGCAGAGCTGGTGCGCCCATCAGCTGTTTGGCTGAAATAGATGCAAGCCATTTCAGCTATCCCTTTCACTCCCCCCCACACACACTTGGAAGAGACCTCCCCACTGCATGCAGATCTGAGGGGCAGCTTTGTCACAGGCTGGGGTGCCAGTCAAAGGGAGTCCAGAACAGGCCGAGGTCAGGAGCCAAGAAGACAGTGCAAAGTCCAAAGCCAAGCCGGGGTCAGGAGCCAGAAACACAGAGACAAGTCCAGAATCACTAACCATAAGTGTAGTCCAAAGCCAAGCCAGGGTCAGGAGCCAGGAACACAGAGCCAAGTCCAAAGCCAGGGGGTCCAAAGGTCTAGGTGCAAGAGCTGAGACAAAGTGGATGTGAGTGGCACAAAGCTGACTCATTACTTTAACAAAGAGTACTGCCCAGAGTGTGGAGTTAAATGCTGCTATCAATTAGCCAGCTGCACGATCGCCCAGGCTCCTGTTAGAACTCTGGGCTAGCTGAGCATCTTCCCCATAGCCTGGCCTCTCATTGCCTGGTTGCTAAGTTTTGCCACAGTCGCTCCCTTAAATTAGTCACATGTGGGAGTGAGTCAGGAGGACCTTCAGCTTGCAATTCTTCCCCCTTATCTAGGCCAGGTGTGAAGAATGCTGATACAGGCAGCTGCCAGCTATCCTCCTCTGCTGTTTCAGAAGGGCCAGCTGCGGTTTCTGCAAGATCTGGCAGCTCTGGCAGCTCTCCATCCTCTACACCCATGACAAGCTTCTCCTGTCTGGTGGTTTAAATTGTCGGGCAGGAGAAGCCTCCCAGCGAGGTCTGCATGCATTGGCAAGAGACCTCCCCACTGCATGCAGATCCTGGGGCCAGCTTCTTCTGCCCAGTGGTTTAAATTGCCAGGCAGGAGAAGCCTCACAGCCATATCTGTGTCCAGCAGCGAGAGACCTCCCTGCCACATGCAAATCCGGGGGGCAGCTTCTAGTGCTGAGCGGGAGAAGCCTCCCGGCCATGTCTGTCTGCAGTGGTGAGAGACCTCCGTGTCACACGTAGATCTGAGGGCAGCTTCATGAACCTCACAAAATGGGTTCAGTGAATGGGAAGGCTTGTGAAGGCTCATAGTTCATGCAGCCCCATGAACCACGAACCCACACATTTTCCCAGTTTGTGCCCATCCCTAGTGTTGATCGTAATTCCCAGGCAGCAAGGCAAGAACTTCTTGTCTGGGCTGTTCCTGATCTGTTATGTGCTCAAGCCTTTCATGTACAATCAGTCTACAGGTGGATACAGGCAGAGATCATCCCAGCTGGTTGACCATCCTACCTTAAATGGAGCAAGGAAATGTGCTCTTAAAGTTTTACTCCAATTGGTACCATTCTCCAATCCAGGCTGATCTGGACATCACAGAAAAGTCCCATTTGTGTGCAGGAGAATTATTTTATATGTGTAGAAGATGCTATCCAAAGGCTTTCTATTTACACATTAACTACTGCCCAAAGGTTTTAAAAAAATGTTTCTCCTGACAGATGTACAAACCATCTAAAAATAAGAACAAGAATTAATATGTCACATAATAAAAACCACCTATCCAGCGCACAGACTGTGTTACATTCATTGTCTATGCATAGAAATCTCAGCACTAATGCAAATGAAAAAAAATGGAAGGGGAAGAAGTCCATTAGTTGATTTGTTAATGCACATAAGTGTCAACAGGTGTGATCAAGTGTAAAGAGGAAAATGTCGCCAGTGCATTTGTGCTGTCAGAGAAGACAGACTTCCTGCAGGAGCCTTAAAAGTAAAGTTAAAATTGAAAAGTTGCTGAAACCCTCTATCAGCTGCCACCTTACAAGTATTGGATGTCTGATTTAAGGCTGGCAACCTGCCAGCAACATTTTAAAAAGCTAGAAATGTGTGGGTACAAAAATATCTGCACTTCATTCTGGCATCCGAGCATTTAGTTCTGTATATTTCATGGAAATGTACTCTTTGGGGTTGCCTCTGACCCTGTTCTTTTCTTCTACAAGTTTTCGCTGTTGGATGTCTCTCTTGTGTGTCTCCATAATGCAGCACTTTCTATAGAATTCCCTTAAATTCTGAATTTTAAAAACCCATCAATTTCATTTGTAAGCCTTAAAACCATATTTACTGAAAGAAGCCATGGGAGGAGGAGAATGAAATGAAGTGAAAATAACAAATCCAGCCATGGTAATTTCTAAAAGCCAAATCACCATAGTAAAAGTTTGTGGAAGTAGAGTCTTCCTGACACATGATCTTAAAGTAAGAAATGCTTCAGGGCTGTATGTTTGACAAACGAAAGGACCAGGGATTGACCAGGATATGAGTGGGCATTATATTGTATTGTGCTTGTGGCAGTGAAGCCTCAGATACTTATGTGCAGGGCTGAGATGGTATTAAGTATTTTCATGTACATCCTAACCACTCAGGGAACAATGCAGTCTGAATGTTTGTAGCACAATTTCTGTTGCAGAAAGGGTAGTTGTCAGTTTGGATTAGATTTTAGGCATACACAGTGTCCTGGAAACAGGAATATCTTTGTGAACAAGCTGAGGACTGGGAAGAGGTTTCAGGTAGTTGTGAAATTAAGGGATGAATATTATACATGTGCACATATGAAAAACACAACTGAGTTAGAAGTAATGCTTGCAATACTGTGCGTGTTTTAAAATCATTCAAAAACAAACAAAAGAATAAGGATCCTAACCCCAAAAGATTTAATATAAACAATATACTTCTTTTTAGACACCATAATTTACTCACACATTTCTTGATAGGTTAGACTGCATACTACATTTATGTTCCATATGAGAGACAGGTTGCAAGACCTTAAGCATCATATTTTTCTGGGATTTTGGAAAAAGATACCCCCTTAACTCTATGTACATAAAACTTTCATGCCAGATAGGTCAGATGGCTATGTTAAGAATGCAAAAACTAAAATGGGAATCTGTGTGACACTGAAAATTAGCATGATGTAATAGTTATTTGGCTAAGAGGACAACAGAGACATTGGTTCAAATCCCCAGTCTGCCATGAAGCTGGATGGGTGACCTTGGACCAGTCGCTCTTACTCAGCCTAATCTACTTCATAGGATTGTTGTAAGGATAAAATGGAAAAGAAGAGAACCATGTGTGCCACTTTGCTTTTGGAAAGAAGGTTGTGATTTAAAAAAATGATAGAAAGTAGGGTTGCCAAGCTCCAGGTGGGGCCTGGAGATCTACTGAAATCTGTCTGTTTGGTGTATTGTCCACCTAGCATGCCGGCCGACAGCCTGCTGAGGTGGTGGCTGGGTGGGCCTTGGAGTTCCCAAGATTATTAATTCTTGGGGATTTCAATGTCCATGCTGATAAGGCTGCAACCTCCATTCAGGCTTCAGACCCGGTGTCTTCCATGGCAGCACTGGGGCTCTCCCAATTTGTAAGCCGCCCTGAGCCAGCTTTGGCTGGGAGGGTGGGATTAAAAATCTGAAAAATAAATAAATAAATAAACAAACCAGGCCTCACACATCAAGAAGGGCACACTTCAGATTTGATCTTCGGTGTGGGGATAGCTGTGGATCTGACTTCAAGGGAAGAGGTGCCAGGGTCAGATCACCTGGTTTTGAAGGTCCAGTGGGTGTTCCTACCTCCTCCTGTCTAGGCAGCGAGCCATTTTATGCTTGCCCATGGAGACTAATGGATTCAGTTGATTCCAGAATGCTCTGCAGGATCCAATACCTTCCAGTGCCTCATTGGATGAGCTGATAGAGGACTCCCATCTCTCTAAAACCATCAATGAAGTCACTCCCCGATGTCCTCTGAGATCTCATGGTAGATTGTCCCCCTGGTATACCGCAGAACTCAGGAGGATGAAATGAGAACTCAGATAACACGAGCGAGTTTGGTGGCAGGATTGTGATGAAGCTGCAAGAGCATCTTATAGGACATTTATGAAATCCTGTGAGGCGGTGGTGAAGGCTGCAAAGAAAGAGTTCTTCTCAGCCTCTATTGCATCCACTAGCTGATGCCCAGAACAACTGTTTAGGGTGACTAGGTCTTTGACGTCCATTATGAAAGGGAACCAGATTAGTAGTAATTTTGCCATTAGCTGTGAGGCATTTGCGAGCTTTTTTGTGGATAAAGTCGAGTTGATTTGCCATGACCTGCCCGCAAACATTGATACAGTGTGTGAACTAGAGGCCCCTTGGCCGCCTTTGGATTCAGTTTTTGACAACACCTTCAGCCTGGTCTTCTCTGCTGATGCTGACAGGATCCTGAGTTCTGTCAGACCGACCACATGTCTCCTAGATCCATGCCCCTCATGGCTAGTGAAAGCTGGTGATGAGAGAATACGGGGCCCATTGATGGATATTGTCAACTGATCCCTGGAAATAGGGTCTATCCGGAGGGTCTTAAGGAGGCTATAGTTGTACCACTTTTTTTAAAAAACAACAACAACAACAACTTTGGATCCTTCTGGTCCGGCCAGTTACCACCCAGATTTGAACCTATCATTCCTGGGTAAGGTAACTGAGAGAGTGGTAGCTGAACAGCTCCAGGGCTTCATGGATGACACATCAGCACTGGAACCATTCCAGTCTGGCTTCTGCCCTGGCCATGGGATGGAGACAGTGTTGGTCGCCTTGACAGATGGTCTCTGCAGACAGCTGGATCGAGGTGGGTCAGCACTGCTGCTGTTGTTAGATCTCACAGCAGTGTTTGACACGGTTGATTATGACCTGTTGACCCACCACCTTGCCAATGTGGGAGTTCGTGGGGTGGCCCTTCAATGGTTTACCTCATTTCTCTGTGGTTGGGGACAGAGGGTGGGACAGGGAGAGAAGGTTTCCTCCAGATACCTCGTAATGTGTTGGGTCTGTCATGAGGCACTTCTCTCCCTGATGTTATTTAACATGTATATTTAACATCCCAGCTGGCATGGAGTTTCGGGCTTGGGTGTCACCAGTATGCTGATGACGCCCAGCTGTATTTGTTGCTGGATGGCCACCCAGACACCACACCGCAAAATCTGGCTGCGGGTTTGAAGGCCATGGTGAGGTAGTTAAAAAAGAGCAGGTTGAGACTGAATCCAACAAAAACGGAGGTTCTGTGGCTGGGGGGTGGGCGTCAAGGCTGGGGCGTAGACTTGTCACTCTTGATGGGGTGCCATTGACACTGATGCAGTCCGTCAGGAGTTTGGCTATGATTTTGGATGCCTCATTGACTATGGAGGCCCAAGTCATGCACATTGCCAAGCTGGCATTTTTCCATCTGCATCAGGCTTGGCAATTGGCCCCTTTCCTGTCATGCCCCAACCTAGCCACAGTAACCCATACAACAGTCACCTCCAGGCTAGACTATTGTAACTTGTTCTACGCTGGCCTGCTCTTGAGACTGACTCAGAAGCTCCAGCTGATCCAGAATGCAGTGGCTTGATCCCTGACAGGAATGTCACGGACAGCACACATACAACCTGTGCCAGATGCACTGGCTTCCAGTGGAGTAGCAAACCAAATTCAAGGGTTTGGTGTTGGCCTTTAAGGCCTTGAGCAGTCAGGGACTGACATATCTGTGGGACTGTCTCCTCTGGGAGCCAGTTTGGTGTAGTGGTTAAGCGCGCAGACTCTAATCTGGGAGAACCAGGTTTGATTCCCCACTCCTCCACTTGCACCTGCTGGATGACCTTGGGCAAGCCATAGTTCTGGCACAGCTGTTCTTGAAAAAAGAGCAGTTTCTGTTAGAGCTCTCGCAGCCCCACCTACCTCACAGGGTGTTTGTTGTGGGGAGGGGAAGGAAAAGGGGTTTGTAAGCTGCTCTGAGACTCCTTTGCGTAGTGAAGGGTGGAGTGTAAATCCAATCTCTTCTCTCTTCTCTCTTCTTCTCCTCCTCCTCCTCGGACAGCAATCTGCTGGTGACCACTGGCCCCAAAGACATCCGGCTGTTCTCGGCCAGGGCCTGGGCCTTCTCAGTCCTGGCCCCAACCTGGTGGAACTCTCTGACACACATCATCAGAGCCCTACAATTCTGCAGGGCCTGTAAGGCAGAGATGTTCTGCCAGGCTTTTGGTTGAGGACAGTGATGGTTTCCTCCTTGCTGTCAGCCTCCTCTTACTCCTCCTACTCTCCTCTCCATCAGACTGCTTTACTCCCCTTTCCCATACCCACACGGTGGTCACAATCCAGAACTGGGAAGAGATTGTAATTCTCTCCACTTGATCTTTTTCGATTACTGTATCAGTATTATTTATGTATTTATTTTATAGTTTTAATGTCTTTATTATATGTTGTATGTTGTCCAGAGCCCTGCAGTAGCAGGGACTGGACAATTCATAAGTTTAATGATAAATAAATAAACAAATTACAAGTCATCTCCAGGCTGGAAAGATCAGTTCCCATGAAGAAGATGGCTACTCTGGAGGGTAGACTATATGGCATTATACTCCACTGAGGTCCAATACTCCCTCTAAGTCGTGGAGTCTTGTGAGCAAGAATTCAATTTTGTGAGCTACTGGCATTAAAGTTGTGAGCAAGCGATTTGGCTACTGCATAAATTAGTTTGCTCTGGAGCCATCCTTCCTGAGCCAAGACAAAAATGTGTGAGCCGGAGGCTAAAAAAACTGTGAGCTAGCTCACACTGACTGAGTTTAGAGGGACCACTGCTGAGGTCCCTCCCCTCCTCAAACCTAGCCCTCCCCAGGCTCTACCCTCAGATCCCCAGGAATTTCCCAATCTGGAATTGGCAAACCTATATAGATACATAGAAGCTATCCCTTATGTTTCGGAGAGAATTTGATCAAAATGACAACCTATACAATTAAGAATGCCCTTTGAAACACAAGGCTCAAGGCAAAATGAATGTAGAACTAAGTAAGTCACAGAAATTAAATGTTAAAAACACTGGAAATGAGAAATTAGTCGACGTGTAATTAGATGTGGTGAAATGCATTCAATTAATAATTATTGTAATCAGCATGAAAATAAGTTGCATGGCTTAAAAGGTACTATTTATAAATGTTAACGCTTGCATTTGAGAAATGAAATAATTGTCTGCTCTTTGGCCTATGCAGAATGGACACGGAATGTATGGTACGACTTCAGCTCACATGCCTCTGCTAGTCTCCACAGAAATAGGTTGTATCACAAAATCAATACCTATTTATTTTAGCACTTAACTAGGGCATGACCTAAAACAGAATTGTTTTTCTCCACTGTAATATGCTGTTTACAAAGCTGAAATGTGTTTTCATATTTCATTATTCAACCCAAGCAGGAAAATAGACTAAAATTCCTATCAGCCCCAGGTACAAATTCCCCTCAGAAATAAATATTCCTTGCATGGTCCCAATGCTCGAGACTGAACTATGCCTGTATAGTTACACTTCATAGCCAGGAGCTGGTCACATGTTTAAGCAAACAAGCCTTTTGGTCAGTTGTAGTTCAATGAGCCTCCTAATTCTGCTCCCATGGATATGTCCTGAGGAATAAAGGTAAATCTTCAGTTCCTTTTTAGAGCATATCCAGGTGGCTTATTTAGGGATTGAGATAAACTGTTTTAATGTATCAGACCTCCAGAAATCTAAATGGATAAGGATTGTAGCCTTGTATCTATCTGTTATAAAGCACATTCTTGGCCAAACACTGATGCTCAAATAGGCAGACAATAAGTAATAATAATCTAGATTTCTATCCCATTTATTTGAAAACATAGATGTGTTGGTCTTATGGTTCCACATTACTAGGCAACTGCTATGCTATTGTTATATAGTTATGATTCTATGTACTCCTAGAAGCAAAGCATAGTAATAGCAATAGAAATTAAAGTCAGCATAGCAACAACTGTCACTCCCACAGCATCTCTGATACTCTTTACCAATACCCATGCATGGAAGGTACTACAACATATGGCCAGAGTACCATGATGGAAGCCATCTTATGTCACCTTTTTCACACACAAGTATGAGCTTGTGTACAAGCATGGTAGACAGATTCATGGAGGAAGGTCCATCAATGGCTACTAGCCATGGTGACTAAAGGGAACCTTCATATTTAGAGGAAGCAAACTTTTAAGTACCTGCTGCTAGGAAGCAACATCCGGGGAAGGTCTTGGCCTACACACCCTGTTTATTAGTCCTCTGCTGCTGTGTGGAAAAGGTTGGTTGCTGCATGAAAAGGGTTGCTGGACTATATGAACCACCGGTCTGATCCAGCAGATCTTATAATATGTTCCAAAGCTCACTCCCAATGTTTCATTCCTCAGAGGCTCCTATTGTCAGTGGCTAGGAGGCTTTCCTGTTGAACTCATTGGTAATAAGAACTCAAGAACTGAGCTGCTGAACAAGGATTATACTTCTAATGATAATGGTAAATCTTGAATGCAATTATGCACAAGTTGCCTTCTGCTTAGCTGAACTCCCACCATCTCATCCCGCCACAACTCCTCCATCCAGTTTGGTGTAGTGGTTAAGCGTGTGGACTCTAATCTGGGAGATCGGGGTTTGATTCCCCACTCCTCCACTTGCACCTGGCTGGATGACCTTAGGCAAGCCATAGTTCTGTCAGAGCTGTTCTTGAAAAAGAGCAGTTTCTGTCAGAGCTCTCTCAGCCCCACCTACCTCACAGGGTGTCTGTTGTGGGGAGGGGAAGGGAAAGGAGTTTGTAAGCCACTCTGAGACTCCTTTGGGTAGTGAAGGGCGGGGTATAAATCCAATCTCCTCCTCCTCCTCTTCTTCTTCTTTCATTTGTTTGATTGCCATAGCCTGCTAGCTGTTTTCCCAACAGACCTCATTATCATTCTCTCTCTTCTACCACATGACAACTGTAGTCATTGATTTATTACACTAATACTGTGTGTATGAGCATGTGTGAGAGGGGTAGGGTGTCAACTCCAGGGTGAGAAATTCCTGGAGATTTGGGGGTGGAGCCTGGAGAGAGGAGGGACTTCAGCAGAATATAAAGCCATAGAGCCCACTCTCCAAAGCAGCCATTTGCTCTAGGGGAAGTGATTTCTGCAGTCTGGAGTCTGGACATTAGTTGCAATTCTGAGAAATCTCCCTAGTGTAGAATTAAGAGGCCATTGAGCTGTTGAGATTTTGCTGGTAACTGTAGCTGCAAAAGCATAGGCAAGATGGAGCCCAATCAGTCTAATGACCAATTGTGGTAGAGAACACACACATCCTCCCCATTTTTTTTCAGCATTGTACAAGGGGCAGTGCTGTCTCCGATGCTTTTTAACATCTATACGCGCCCTCTTGCCCAGATTGTCTGGGGCATGGACTGGGTTGTCACGAATATGTGGATGACACCCAGCTCTATCTGTTGTTGGACAGCCAGTCCGACTCCAAAGCAGAGGACCTAGACTGGGCGTTACAAGCTGTGGCTGGTTGGTGTAGGCTGAGCCGGCTCCATCCAATGAAGACGGAGGTCCTGTGCCTGAGTCGGAGTGGTCCGATGGCAGGGATCCCACTCCTGACCTTCAACAGGGCACCACTCATGCCAGTGCCAGAGGCTAAGAGCCTGGGAGTGCTCCTAGATACCTCCTTAACAGTGGAGGCCCAGGTAGCAGCCACAGCCAAGTCAGCCTTTTACCATGTTTGGCTGATCAGGCAGTTTGTTCCCTTCCTTGAACGCAATGACCTGGCAACAGTGATCCATGCAATGGTCACCTCGAGATTGGATTACTGTAATGCCCTCTACATGGGGCTGCCCTTGTCACAAATCCGGAAGCTGCAGCTGGTGCAAAACACTGTGGCCAGGTTGCTGATGGAAATCCCAATTTGGGAGCACATCTGACCTGTGCTAAAGATGTTGCACTGGCTGCCTATAGCATTTCGGGTTCGCTTCAAGGTGCTAGTTCTTACCTTTAAAGCCCTTTATGTTCAGGGACCTGCATACCTGAGGGACCACCTTTCCCAGAGGACGCTGCAATCTGGGACCCAGAATCAGTTGGCTCTCCTGAGCTTCAAGGAGGCCAGATGGGTGGCAATTAGGGCCAGGGCTTTTTTGGTGGTCTCTCCACTCTGGTGGAATGAGCTCCCAGAAGAGACCAGGGCCCTGCAGGACCTCTCACAGTTCCACAGGGCCTGTAAAATGGGGCTCTTCCACCAGGCTTTTGGAGCCACCGCCACTAATACCTCTACCACTAACAATTGATATCTATGTTAGCGGAACCCTAACCCACTGGTCCCTTAAATACTGCTCGAGCCAATCACCTGAGACAGCTGAAGAAGACGGAAGAGCTGACCGTAAAATGAGAAGTGTTGCTTGCACTTCATTATGTCTGAGTTTTAACATTGTATTTATATTAATTTATATAATTTTATGTTATTGTATTGTTGGAATTTTACTCTGTTTGTAAGCCACCCTGAGCCGGCCTAGGCTGGGAGGGCGGGATAAAAATTTAACAAACAAACAAACAAATAAATAAATAAAAAATACCATTCTCTGGGTTTGCCACTTAGACTGGAAAGTAGTGAAAAATTACTGGCAGTTTACGGCAAACAAGCCTTAACATATTAGTATTGTTGCTCTGGAGCTATTGCTTCCATTGCTTTTTTCTGATCTTATTTGATATCCAAGCCTCTTTCTGTAAGAAGATGTTGTTATTGTTGCTCTTGTGGTTGTTGTCAGTTTGTATAATCTATAAAGTATGCAATGATGTTCACTGTAAAAAAAGGAATTGCATGTCCCTAGTAACCCAATCAAACATATGGCATAATTCTTTTTTCCTTGTCCTTAAGTTATCACTAAAGATCTGTGCCAGTTTATTAGTGATTTTGACTTTGGTCTGTACTATTTAAAACTCAGATATTTGAACCTCATTATCAAGAATATGCTATCTGAAAGGTGATCCCTCCACCCCTTCTTGTTTGCCCAGCGGACATTAGAAGTGCAGCACAAATGTGCAGTAAAAGTAAATGCTTTGTGGTAGAGAATAGATAAGTAAGTGACATGGTCTTGAAATTATGGTAAATCTGAATTGATGGCCTCATTAGTACTATCTCTTTTTGTCTTCATTGTAAGAAATATCATCCAGGAAGAACTCATTTTGCATTAATGTTGATAGAAAGCATAATTTCGTAGCGTTTTCATTATAATTTAGCTTTAATTGAAGTGTTAATTAAAGTGTTCCAGAAGGGGACATCTGCACTAAGAAGGAAAAAATGCATATTACATGAATCACTAGGCTTGCAAAGGTTTGTGGTCCTGCATTTCATGATCACTGGCTAGACTATAAGAAAGGAAAGTATCCTGCAGGTGAAGAGCCATTCTGAAAAACTCAAAGGATGACGTCAGGTATTTCTTAAATGATGATGAAACATACAGTCCTAATGTTTTATCATACACCATCACATTCCCCAACAATATAGATAATTATAACTTTTTTTGGAAAATTCATACACAGACCAGCAATTTCCAAACTGCGCCATAAGAGGAGTTAACGTGTACTTTGAAATCCATCATACTGGATACCTTTGCATCCTGTGCCCTTTAGAACAGGGGCCCTATGCAGAACCAATGTCCATACCCACTCCCACTCCTTTAGGTTGCTCTGTTCCACTAATATTGCGGGCACAGTTGATAGATACCAATGAAGTCAACTAAGAATCTGGCTGGAATGGACCAAGAAAGTGTCACTATGGCTGTACAGCTAGATTGGAGCCCAGTAGGACCTTAAAGACTAACAAAATTTTAGGACTATGAGCATTCAAGAGTAAAAGTTCCATTTGTCAGATGTCTGGCAAAGGAGCGTTGACTCTGGAAAGCTCATAGCCCAAAAATCTAATTGGTCTCTAAGGTGCTGATGGACTCAAATCACTCTGTTCTACTACAGACCATCCTATTCCTAGCACAGAGTGCAAAATCTTCATTGTTAATTTTCAAAGTTATGGATTAATGCATAATAAAGTAGAACCTTAAAGCTGGGCCTGTAATGCTTGGGTCAGGCCATGGCCTTTGCAGCTGTAGCCAAATCATGTCCAGTAGTGTTTTCTGCAACTCAGGGTCCCTGCGGTCAATGGCTGCAGCCCAGAATCCATAAAGTTCTACTGTTGGCCAGGCAAAGGCACAAGGCCAGATTTCTAGCATTTACACCAGAGAAGAGAGAAGAGATTGGCTTTATACCCCACCCTTCACTCAGAGTCTCAAAGCGGCCTTTCCCTTCCCCTCCCCACAACATACACCCTGTGAGGTAGGTGGGGCTGAGAGAGCTCTTTCCAGAACTGTCCTTGAGAGAATAGCTCTGACAGAACTATGGCTTGCCCAAGGTAATCTAGCAGCCGCAAGTGGAAGAGTGGGGAATCAAACCCAGTTCTCCCAGGGCTGGTCCCTCCTGAAACTGCCCATTAGAGAAGCTTATATATCATAACCCATGCAGTTTTGAGCATGCACAGTCTCAGGAAACTCATTAGGCTAGTTCCCATCCTGGCCTCTGACCAAGAGGTAAGGTTACCAACTTCCAGATGGGGCCTGGAGATCTCCCAGAATTACAACTGATGTCCAGACTATAGAGATCAGTACCCCTGGAGGAGGAGTAGCTTTGAAGAATGGAATCACACCCTTGCTTCGCTCCCTCCCCCAAATCCACCATCCCCGGGCTCCACCCTTAAACTCCATGAATTTCCCAGCCTTGAGCTGTCAACACTACAAAGAGGCTGTTTTTGCAAGACCTTGAGTCCCCATTTAACTTTCCATTTGTCATATTATTTCACCTATTGTTGTGTGAAATTATACTTTTGTTTAATGAATTCATCTAATTTTAGCTCAGTACCAGTCAGCAGCAGTAACTTCTTTTGCCAACTTTGGGTGTGATATCGATGGATGTGAAATGTCAGCTGCCACCATCCAGTGAGATGTGAATTGCTAGAGAGGATTTAATGAGTCCAAAACTGAATTGCAGTATTGACATGATATTTTCCAGATGCTTAGATTAACAGAGAGACTACAAATCCCACCAGATGCACTTGCTCCACCTCTAACTGACCTGATCTTTTTTAGTCCAGTGGACCTTTAAGACCAACAAAATTTTATTTAAGGTATAAGCTTTCTTGTGCATGCACATGAAAGCTTAAACCTTAAATAAAACTTTGTTGGTCTTAAAGGTCCACTGGACTCAACTTTGTTCTGCTGCTTCAGACCAACATGGCTACTCACCTGAATCTACTTGTTTCTTCTACATCTCACTCTTCTACTAAAGAGTTCTGTGAAATCTACATCAGTTTATCCCATGTTATGTTCATAACCATGAAAGGTAGAGAATGGTGAGAATGACTGGTCTGTGACCATACAATGAGCTCATTAATAACTGGGGATTTGAGCTTAGTTCTTCCAAGCTCTATGCTCCATTCATTCTTCACCTCTGATGTTATTTGATGCACTGTATCCAGTTTGTCTTGGTCTACAGACAGACAAGACAGACAAGACCATTGCAGTGGGCATAGGGAAAGGAGGATGGAAAGTAAAGACATCTTAGCAGTAATCGTATTTTTATTATTATTGAGGAAGAAATAACAGAAATAGGTCTTGCTGTTGGATTGGAGCAATAGCTTCTCAATATAACTGGGTAGTGAGATAAGTGATTTATTAAAATCAGATTAAATTGAAAGGTCTTCTTTTACACTGTTTGTCATTAACTTTTTTGTTTTGATGAATTTAAACATAAAATTGTCCTATAAATTTGGTATTATTTCATAATAGGTAAATTCTATAACACTGAAAGCATTTATTGTGAAGGAATGTTATTTAATACTATATTTAGGACTGTATTAGTATTATGTTGTATGTGGGCATGATTAATAAATAAGTGTGCTTTATATGTATATGTAATAAGTTTAGTGCATTTTTTGCTCAATAATAACAATGAAAATTCAAAGAAAATTGCATTTGAGCCTAGTCAAGATCATAGCTCTGAATCAATCACAGCTCTGGGGAGCTTTGTGATAAGTAATCTATTATATCAGAGGAAGAGAGAGAATCAGTACAATCCAAAGAGTGTTTGACCCAGGCCCAGAAACTCCGATTGGTGGCCCCAGTATTGTGATAGTGCTAATAATGAGGCTTAGATCTAGACTAGCAAATCAAATCACAAATCACAAACCTTTATTGGCATAACAGCACAAATCCATATAAAATACACTAAAATCTGTGGTCAGAAAGAACATCTCCTAGAGGCCTGATACAGGAATTTTGCTACATTTCTGAGGGTTTGAGGATTTCCATCCATATAGTGTGGCTTTCCCTCCATCTGTCTCTGGCAGCAGCTCAAAAAGCCCCTGAAATACTGTTTCTGGGACACATGATGGTCTGCCACAGGATTGAGGGAGGCAGGAAAATCACACTCCATGAATGGCAGTCTTTGCACCTGCAGAAAAACCAGTCTGGATCTAAGCTTAAGTCTGGAATTGTAACCGATGCTATAAATGAGAACAGCTCCATGTGCCCAGATGACTTTTTTGAGCTTTCAAAGTCACAAGGTTCATGCTAAGGAACAGTGTGGAAGGACATGCTACAACAGTGTTTGTTTGACGTGAATTTGCAAGTGTGAAAAATATTCTGCAAACTTTTTCAGGACAATTTTGTAGCATCTTAATAGGTATTGTTGTGTATGCAGCAAGTTGGTTATATTCTTTCTTTAGAAGGACTGGTACCTAGATTTATTATTAAAAAAGATGAATAATGCAAGAAAGCATTAGTCGAAAGAATAAAGACAATCTTGCATGATGCTGCATACCTGAAAGCAGCACAACAGAAGCTTAGGGTAAAGGTTGACGTGATATTTCCAAAAAAATGACCTCTGCAAGATGTAGTGTCTATATATTATTCAGAGGTGCTTTCTTTTAGCAGTTCTTATCCTGTGGCTGCTTTGTGAGAATCTACCCCCCCCCCAAAAAAAAATTATCTGTGTCAGCATTGGTCTGTAGGTAGCAAGGTCACAGATGCTGAAACATGAATCCCAGCAGAATAGAGACCACAGCCTGAGATGGGTATGAAGAAAGGCAAAGACAGATCTCACAACCGTTGTGACAATCACCTGTGGTCTGGAACTTGGTAAGTCATCTGATCAGGGTGACATGTACTAATGAAAGCCAGAGCTGAAGTCAGGAGCAGATGAGGAGATAAACACTTCATTCAAAATAGGACTTATAAGGGAGAATCAGAGCCAGAATTAGAAAGAGCCATGATCAAAAGCCAGGTAGTCTACAGAAACAGGGACCCAAGCTGGTGACCATAGGATAGCAATTTGAATACAAGCTGGACTCAGGGAAGTATTCACCTGAGTATATACAGCTGCCTTATACTGAGTCAGACCACTAATCTTAGAATCATAGAGTTGGAAGGGGCCATACAGACCATCTACTCCAAGCCCCTGCCCAATGCAGGACCAGCCTAAAGCGTCTCTGACAAATGTTCATCCAGCCTCTTCTTGAAAGCTGTCAGTGAAGGGGAGCTAACCACCTCCCTAGGCAGCTGATTCCTCCTTTGAACCACTCTGACTGTGAAAAGGTTTTCCCTAATATCCAGCCAATACCTTTCTGCATGGAGTACTCTCTCAAGGAGTATTATTTTTCCCCCTGCCCAGCGACAGCCTACCAAAGTCACAGGTAGAGGTCTTTCAGATCATGTAGATCTTCTTCATGTGAAGTAAATTGTTGGCACATAAAAACAATAACGCATGTAAATTAGCTAAAAGAAAGTTTACTAAAGAATAGGAAGGGTTTAGTGGAGAAATAAAACAATAAATAGTCTGGCTGTCTAAGCTACATCTTTCTAGCTGATGTTATTTCCAAGATAGAGACCTTGACTACTGAATGCCAAACAAAGGAAGGAGGAAGATCCAAAGTGCCTATGTGCCAAATATCAGGTAACATCTCCTAACTATGAATTGACCACTTACCAGGCTAAAGGTCAATTTATTATGCTAAGATCTTCCCCTTCTAGCCCTAGAACTTTTGCTTGATACCCCATAGGTTCTAAGTAAGTACCAATTAGCAAGGACAAACAAACAGGTTAACTCTTTCATAGCAACAAGGAGAGAACTTGCAGATACACCAAAATAAATGCTTCACCACAGCCCCATCCCAAAGATTTATTTATGACCTGGATCGATTTATGTCCATATCAGGTCAAGAAGACCCTTTGCTTGGAAGAGGGTGGAGCTTTGCCAAGGTACAGCAGAACAAGAGAGTCTCATTCTTCCTTCATAATGCAGTGCCAACCAGGCTTCCCAAGTACTTACCATGATTCGGCAGGGGATACAGATGTCTTCACAGGATCATTCCTGCGCGGACAACAGACGCATGCACCATGCCGTCACCAGGAAGTGACGTTGGGTGATGCTCTGGCAATGGGGCTCGAAACTCGATGGTACCATCGAGTTTTCATCCCCATTGCCAGAGCGTCGCCCAGTGTCACTTCCTGGCAATGGCATGCTGTGTTACAGGGAGGAATGGTCCAGCCGGGGAGCATGTTTCCCCCGCCGGATCGCGGTAAGTACTTGGGAACCCTAGTGTCAACTCACCAGCCCTCAGATGGTGGGGCTCCCAAGAACTGATCCTGAGGAAGATCTAGAGAAGAATCTTCAGCTTTAAACATGAAAATATCCATGTATTATGAGTTTGTCTCTTTTGAAAGGAAATTTTCATTCAGAAATTTTTAACCTCCCTGGCTAAGCAAGACTGTTTTGCAGTGGCTGTTCTAGGTTTTGTGGGTCAGCAAGTGGACTCCCTCCCAGGCACTGCTGTGACATCGATAGAAAGGAAACAAGCAGGCAAACAGCACCTGTTGCTTCTAGTCATATAGCTTCTCACTCAGCTACTTGGGCAAATTCACAGCCACTGTTGCCACTGGGAACAGCAACTGCTGCTCACTCACCAAGAGGAGACTTGGAGGGGGGCATCGGCAATAGGAAACCCCCAGAACATGTCACACCTCTCTGTTGTGACAATTCCTCCCTCCCGCCCCATCTCCCAATGGCTGGTAAGCCAGACCTGGCAACACTGGATGGGATCACTTAACTTCCAAGGCAAACTCTATAGAACCCAGGAAAAAGGAGTCCTGATTGATATCTGCTGTGGTCTCTGTTTTAAGGATTAAGGGATCCTATGTAAAGAAAAAAAGAAAATTAAAAGAAATCCACTTTGCCTCATACCCACTAAAGCCTTTTAGTAGACAAAGAGAATGTGGGTGGTTACAACCCTGATATTCCTTGATTGTCTCCCATCTAAATACTAACCAGGGCTGACTTTGCTTAGCTTCCAAGAAGCTGCCAAGATTGGGGTAGCCTGGGCCATCCAAGTCAGGGTGTTAAGTTGATTTAAAAAATGTAAAAAGTGCAAAGTCTCAATTAGGGTCTATGATAGTCTTCTCTAGGAATTTCCAGAATGTCTGGATTCCCAGGGAGGTGTAATGTCACTTCCAAGATTCCCCTAGAAGTGACCTCATGCCACTGGCCTGACAGCTATTTTTTTTTTCTCCCACCACTCCTTTGTGAAGTGATGGGAAACAAGAGCGGGGGGGGGGGAGCAGGTGATCCCCTATTCCCACGGGCATGCATCTGGCAATCCTGCTCACCAGTCCTCATCACTTTGTGGCTGTTTACTGCTGCTATGCCTAGAACCATCACTAATTACACCAATTTTAGTTGTTGCTTCTTCACAGTGGTTAGCCTTCCAATGGCCTTTGCAGCTGCATTATTACAACAGATCCTAATGCTGGCCCTGGACAATCATGATTAGGCAGCACAAGCCTGTGCCTGTTTACTCAGAACTAGAACAATTGAGTATAATGGGAATTTTTCCAAACTTACTGTCTGTAGAACTGCAGCCTTAAAGATTCATTCTTGTTGCTGATGTTTCTGTTGATGTAAAGTTGAAGCAGTGGCTTCCAATCAAAAGCATATACTTTCCTCTGACATAATTCATGGAATGTTTTGGGCCTTATGGAAGGGTTTAACTTTGTAATGGGCTTGGTTCACAGCCTATATCATAATTATAGCAGCTGAAGCCTGAATCCATCACATAAACATTAGTGATTGAAGAGAATGATGGAAATTACTCAACGCCTGTAGTGTTTTTAATAAACTTTCTTTTAAAACTGCTTGAATTTAGCTAGTATAAACAAGCTAGTCATAAGGAGGTATGCATGATTGCTATTTTTTTACAGAATGCATCAAGAGGATTAATTGTCTCGAGTCAGTTTAATCAGACTGCCATCACTTCCTGCACTTGTTGGAAGTCAATAGGATTTGTTGCCATTTCCAATAGACTCAGGTTCTGTTTGGGTGTTTGCAGATACTGGCTTAAATCTTTGGTGCCAGCAACCACGAGATCCTTTTTGGTAGTTTTCTATCTGGATGCCTTTAATCATCACCATAATACTACCATTTCAGGGAGACCCCGATGCACAAGGAGATCACCAAAATTTCCAGCACTCCATGGCCAATTCGTACCTTTACCAGGGAACCTGAAAACAGATAATTGGTTCAGATAAAGCCAATGACCCTACCATTTGCTGCTCATTAGTTGGCCAAAAAACAAGGGCTTGGAAGCTCAAAATGCTTATATGCATGTTATCCCCTATCTTGCAAAAGCGTAGAGCTAGGAGAAGAGGGATAACAGCCCTAGCACGTCTCTCTGTTTGGGAAAACAAAGTAACCAAGCAACCTAAACTATATGACCTCATACTGGCTGCTCCCTATGCCACAACTTAAGCCAACTGCAGCTTGGCAGCTGTATTTTCCCCTGCCCTGCTTCCAACCCAACAAGCACCATCAGACAGTCTAGGAAGCAGGAACAGGAGCTGGTGGCTGATCAAAGGCTAATTTGAGAACTTACCTATAGTATCAGAGCCCCGGTCATTTTCAAGGGCCTGGAAGAGCATAGGGTTGCCAATCCCCAGTTGGAAGCAGGAGATCCCCTGGTTTGGAGGCCCTCCCCCCACTTCAGGTTTATCCAAAAGCGAGTGTGTGTAAATGTCTGCTGGGCGCTCCATAGGGTACAATGGAGAATCAATCCATGGGTATCTGGGGCTCATGGGGGGCTGTATTTTGAGGTAGAGGCACCAAATTTTCAGAATAGCATTTGGTGCCTCTCTTAAAACTATTCCTCAAGTTTCAAAAAGATTGGACCATGGGGTCCAATTCTATGATCCCCAAAAGAAGGTGCCCCCATTCTCCATTATTTCCAATGGAGGGAAGGCATTTGAAAGGAATGTGTCCCTTTAAATGTGACAGCCAGAACTCCCTTTGGAGTTCAATTGTGCTTCTTCCCTCTCCTCTCCCAGAGGCTCCTGGAAAGTCCCCCACCGGCTTGTCAACCTCACCTGGCAACCCTAAATGGTACCAGTGGAGAATAAGTTGAGAGCAACCACTGTGGTAGAAGCACAAGCTCCTACCATGGAATCACAAGAACCTTCCGGATGTGGGGGTGGACCTGGAAGTGAAATCACAGGATGTGACATCCCAAGAGTGATGTCACATCCTTGCTCCTGGCTCTACCCCAAAGTCTCCTGGTGCCACCCCCCAAAGTCTCCTGGCTCCATCCCCGAACTCCCCAGATATTTTCTGAGTTGGACCTGGCAACCCTAGGAGGGCAGAATCAGATGAAGAGCAGTGCAGGACAGGAAAGGAATATAGGTTCAGATAAATCAGTAAGGCCAGATTTAGAAAGCCGGTGTGGTACTGAAAGCCAGTGTGGTTTAGTGGCTAAAGTGTTGGACTAAGATCTCAGAGACCCCAGTTTGAATCCCCACTTCTGCCATGAAAGCTTGCTGGGTGACCTTGGGCCAGTCACACACTCTCAGTCTAACCTACCTCACAAGTAAAAACGAGCAAGAATCCAGTAGCACCTTAAAAACTAACAAAATGTGTAGCAGAATATAAACTCTCGTAAGTTCATACCCTGCCACAAATTTTGTTAGTCTTTAAGGTGCTGCTGGACTCTTGCTCTTTTCTACTGCTACAGACAGACTAACACGGCTATCCGTCTTGATCAACCTCACAAGGTTGTTGTGAGGGTAAAATGGAGGAGAGGAGAACAATGTAAACTGCTTCCGGTCCCCACTGGGAAAGAAAGGTGGGATATAAAGTAAATAAATAACTAAACAAACAGACTGAGGTGTCTTATAATATTTATTTGTTCTATCCACCCTGTTCCCTTGTGTTGGGGCCCTGGTTTAAAGCCTCTGAAATATGACTAGACAGTGGGATACTCCAAGCTTCTTGGCTGGCCCCCTTCCCATCTTTTAGTTCAGGCTTCTGCTCAGGCTGGTTGCCTTGCTGGAGTTCTGGGGTGATTGTGGGAGGTTCGATTGACAGACCCCTGACCCATGGCCCCTCCCCAATCCCATAGGGATTCAGTCTTCCAGGAGTCTTTGCAAAACCAAAATCTCTCCACTGCGTATCTGCACCTACCTTAAAGTCATAATCATGATATTCTTCTATTGTATGACACATTTATTCCAAATTACCTCATTTTACATGTACACACACATGCACACAGATGTTCGTATTTACAATATATTTCATTGTCTTGCAAAGAATAAAGGAAGTCCTCCAGTTGGATTAATTTCTGCAGCAAACATGAAAAAGTAATATTTTGTGAATAAATTCCTCTTAGAGACCAATATTTTCATTAGCTGTTTGAGTGCATTTGGATAATAATGAAATGACTTGATCGATCTACATAATGATCCACTCAACCGAGAGGAAATGAAAAGGATAAAAAGACATGCAGATTTTTAAAAATTAAAAGTACATTCCAGCTGGATTTCAACGCATTACTTTTGAAACACAAAGCAGATTAATATGCACTTGAGTGTGCAGGATGCACATTATTGAAGAAGCCCATATGGCTCAAACAATAAGCTTACAAATGTATTAAGAATTACAAGATAAAACAAATTAGAACATCAGTGCTCAAAGTACACCAAGGTCCATATTTTGGCATGGATGTAGAAACCGATCTACTTTGAATTGGCCTTTATGACAATATTATTAATTCAATAGTCAAGGTGAAGGGCTCAGCAAGGGAGTCCTTGCCAGACTGTAAAATGCCTCAGGTTCTGTGGCAGACCGTCCTGCATCCTGGTGTCAATGTCACCAGCTGTTCTGACCACAAATGAGTAGCCATGCACGTTCCCCATTTATAAGCTTTTTGGACTGTGCATTCCAATTCTCCATCCATAGGCCATAATTATCCTGACATACAAGGATGGGGACAATTGCTTTCAGACTCATCTTCACTGAAACAGTTCATGATCAATCCCTTTGCCAACCTGAAATGAGTTTAAAAATCCAGGAATGTTAGTGACAGTGATCCAGTTTCTTTAAATGTTCCAATTGAACCAAGACCCTCACACAGGTTAGAATTATGAATCAAACCAGTTTATAAAGTACGTTCACACAATACCCTAGCAATTGCAAATGCTCAAAAAAAAAGTGCATGCCAACACATTACCTCACCTACAATGGTTCATCTAAAAATCTGTTTGGTGGCCTACTGTTCAGCCTTCATCTCAGAGAGTAAAATTAAGCGAGGTAGCCTAAAATTCCAGAGTGCTTGAAGAGAGACTCCAAATGATTGTACTTTCTAACTTTGACCATTAACTACAATTAGCAAATTTCCTCTAGCGTCTCATTATCTTAAGGTAGGGTTGCCAGGTCTGGGTTGGAAAATACTTGGAGACTTGGGGTGAGGTGGGTCCAGGAGAGGGCGGGATTTGGGGAGGGGAGGGACCTCAGCATGGTATAATGCCATAGAGTCCACCCTTCAAAGCAGCCATTTTCTCCAGGGGAGCTGATCTCTGTCAGCTGGAGGTCAGTTGTAAAAGTGGATCTCCAGGCCCCACCTGGAGGCTGGCAACCCTATCTTAATGGCTTTTTCTGCATCCTGGATAGAATGCTCTGCTCACTCCAGTAGGTGCAAGGTGTGCTTAATATCAGATTACCCTGGCCTTTTGGGGACAAAGCAGCAAAAAATGGATGCTATCAAAATTGGAGTCAGCAGACTATTCAGTCTGGGATGCAGCCAGATGTCTTAAGATCAAGGTCTGAATAACCCTTTCCTTTTTTATGGCTGTAGGCATTAGATTTTGCTATGGTCCAACATGACAACCTCCAAAGGAAGTTCAGAAAACTAGTTAAAGGCCAAAAGTTAAAAAACATCAATAGGTATAAGGATCATTTCCTGCAGGAGCGCACAGGAGCGGAGCTCCGGAAGTAAGGAGTCCAGGGGGCAGGCACATGCAACAAGCCCCGCCCCCTGCTCCCAGCAGCCCTCAGTTGGGCCACAAAGAGCAAGAAGCAGCCAGGTAAGTTGCAGAGCCCCTCCCCCGGCCCGCCTTCAGATACAAGCTATCCCTCCTCTGTGAGGGCAGATCTGCACGTTCCCCCACCCAGTACCTAGCAATCCAAAAGAGTCCAGTGGAGCCTGAGAGGTGGGTGTTGCCTTCTGACACACTTCCGGTGATGTCAGGGGGTGTGGCATATGCAAATAAGTTATGCTAATAAGGTATGCTAATGAGTTCCTGCACCTCCTTTTCTACGAAATGACCCCTGAGTAGGTATATAGACAAAAGCACATGTGTTTATTTCAGAAACATATAAAAACCTTGTAGGGACCCAAATAAAGCCTCAAAATAATCAAAGTGACAAATGCACAAAAAAGAACAATGTATGACCTGACATGTTTCAGCCCACAAGAGCTTTTTTTCAGAGGTCAAATAATACAGAATACAACATGCAACAAAGTCCCTGTTACAATTGTAAGGCAGTAAATACTTGATATAGGACCAAGAATGGAATGTTCTAATCTGGCATTGAATGACACAAACAAAAAAGTTTGTTTGTGGGGCCACAAATGTATCTGGCCTTGTGTCAGAAGCAATTGCATATGCTGGAGATAGTAATAGCACCTAAGATTACAAGTAAAATTGCCTTATCAGGGCCAATGCAACATCAATAACCTCCTGCTCCCCCCACCCCAGCCATATTCCAGTGTGAAAATTGTATTAGGGAGCGAGTTAATTCTTCAATTTTGCTGCTCCATGTGGAGTATCTGTGCATGTAGAACAGCAAAACTGACAAAATAACTCCCCATAGGGCTGCTGGGGGCGAGACTGAGGGGCAGAACTCTTAGGGCCCATCAGCCGGAGGGCCCCTGAAGCCAGCATGCTGCATTCAGAATATATCTAAATTATTTTTCTTGTAATAATGTTCTGCACTGCAGCCACTAGAGGTGCAGGGAAGACAGAATAGAGCAAATAGGAGCTGCTCTGGTTCTTCTGGCTGGGCCTTTCTGCAATGTTTACTATGAGGGTGATGGACACCCTTGCTTATCAGACTTTTCTCTTATATATATATGTGTGTGTGTGTGTGTGTGTGTGTGTGTGTGTGTGTGTGTGTGTGCATACACCTGGGAATCATGGCAACCTCTAGTGCCTGACCCCTACTGGGGGCCTGGAGAATATTCAGAGAGGTGGCTGAATAAACCCTGCCCCTGCCTCCTGACTACTGGTATTCCAAGGAGGTCTCCAATCCAAGGACTTGCCAGAGTCAACCCTGTTAGCTTCAAGTACTTGATAAATCTGGACAAACATGACCCGATCAGTAAACTTGTTTACATCTTCAAGTACTTGCCAGAGTTGACTCTGATTAGATTGGGCTTGCCTGGGCTATCCAGGTCAAGGCGCTTATCACACTTTTCTAAACCGATCAACCAAACCAGCACTGGAGGAAGGCAAGACCAGCCAGCACATTGTCAGGATGTAGCCTCCTAACAAAGGTGTTTCCTGCAGTCCATTTCCCTCTTCCTTTCCTTCCACCCAACTCCATCATTTTGCCAGAACTTGCAAAGGGGTAGCCCTGTTAGTGTGCTGTAGAAAATGAAACAACTTTCCTCTTTTCTTAATTTCTCTTCCTTTTTTCTATACTTTTCTTCTTTTTCCATTTTGCTCTCTTCCTTTAATGATTTGCCTTCATGTGATACAACAATCAATAGTCTTTTTAAAAATGTTAGTTAAATCAATCCCAGTGATCCCAGTACTTCTCATTCAACACCACTACACAATCAATTTGCCTCTGGTTTTGTGCGAGGTAAAGGTACAGGGGTAAACTTAAATAGACTTCTTACTGATTTATTTACTAAAGATCTATTGTAATATGAAGGGTTTTTTAACTACAGCTGATTTAATCAAAAGTGTTCTATACTGGTACGTGTGTGTGTGTGTACAAATATACAATCACAAAATTAGACACATGGTTTGGATCAGGGTCATATGGGGCGCCAGGTGAAATCTTTGTCCAGGGGCCCATAGTGGCTCTCGGCAGCCCCAATTCCCCCCCCCCAGCACAATTTTTAAACAGGTTCCCTGGACCCAACTCTTTAAAAATTGTAACATGTAGTTTGGTTCTTAGAAGGGTGTATTTATGTTTAGGACTGCACTGAAGATCTGTGAGATCTATGTAATATGTAGAGACAGAACATGGGGAAGGAACATCTATATCAGGTGCAACTTTGTCCTGAGGATTAACTCTTCCCCTTCTCTTTCAGGAACTTTATAAAGGCTAAATGAAGCCACTGCACGTGCTGAAGGGCACGAGCCAAAGGGTTCTTGGTTCTTTGGCTTGTGACCCATGGCATGCAGCCTGTGCCATCAGATGAGCCAGCCAATGAGTCTGGGACTAGCCCAAGCTTGTTGCTTAGTTTGCTGTTTATTGGGTTATTTATATAGTGTCTTTTGGTTGTAAACTGCTTTGGCTTCCTTCAGGAAGAAAAGTAGGGCACAAACCAAAAAAGAAAGAAATCTCATGTGCATCATCCTAATCTGCCCTAACTTCCCTTGAAGCCAGGTTTTATTTCAATCCTAAGAAAGTGAACGAGAATATTAAAAGAAGAACAGAATCTTATGCTATGGTTTATCTCCCATCTGAGTTGCGAAAGACTATAGTAGCGTCATGCCATCCAAATGAACCCTAAAAAGTGTTCTCTGTTTTTCTCTGCAGGCATAACAACCAAGAATCTGTATGAATTAAATGCTGAAAGCTAAGATTTTGAGAGGGAAGCTTTAAAGTGAGCTTGAAATGACAAGGCATTTAATAAATCATCAGAGCTGGCATTCCACCAAACCCAACAGAAGAACTGGACACATTTTCTACAGCTATAACCATCACCCAATTACCATACGGCTGGTCTACCTGATTCCTGGATATTCACACAGTAGGAGTCTTGTAATGTGGGCCAATTTATGCTTTCCTGACGACCTTTCATTTCCATACCTTTTCCATGTTCCCCCCAGCAATGATCTTTCCAAGCAAAGTAACTCAGGAAATAGTCCTTCCAGCCAATAAAACTAAAGCACTGTGGAATAGGAAGAGAAATACCATTTTCAAACTGACTGGCCTCCTGTCCACAGTACCCCGTTCATTTGTCTGGTTCTCAAAACCAGTAGGGCTGCCAAATCCCCCCGGGGGGTGGATTTCCCCCCGCTTTGGAGGCCCGATTTCCACCCCTTCGGAATCGGGCCCCGGGGGAAACCCCACCCCCGCGTGCACGTCACTTCCCTGTGACATCATGATGCTGGGCACGCTGGGGGCGGGGCACAGCCATTTGAGGGGAAAACTCTGTTTCCCCCTCAAATGGCTGTGCCCCGCCCCCAGCGTGTCTGGCGTCATGACGTCACAGGGAAGTGATGTAAATGCGGTGCGCGCCGGGAGCCAGCACAAAGTCCCCCGCCGGCAGAGGTAAGTCGATTTGGCAACCCTAAAAACCAGAGATCTCACCAAAGTGATCTGTGCATCCCAACCCACCCATCATATTGCTAGGAAATTTAAAATCTGACCTTTGTGTTCTCTGCTTTGCCCCAGTCACTTTATCCGGTGCACAAGATTTCAATAGCCCGAAAGAAGTGACAAGGACTGGGCATCAGTGAAGATCTCTATCACAAGTTGGACCAGAGCTGAAGAGCTGCTGGATGTTAGCATTCAAAATGGGCCTCTTCCGCAAGAGAATGAGATTTTGAGAGACTGGTGGAAAATCCGACAAGTACATTTTGCTGCTGCTAGAAGAATTTATTTCTGCAGAAACCTATAACTCCTGGGTTAATATAGTGAACTTTGATGGGACTAGAGGGAAATATGGGCTTCACAGGAAAGTTAGAGCAAAGTTAGATGCTTTTCCAGAACATAGATTTATGGACATGATTGAATCTGATAAGATCAAAGCCTGAGGTAATGCTCCTATCAAATGCTAAATTGAGCAGTACAATAGTTGTTACTGATACAGGTATGGGCCAGTTCACACTAGAAGTATTTGCTGTGCATATAAGCAGCAACACTGTGCATATCTCTTGCCCCAAAGAAGGGCAAAGTTTTAAGCAAAACACACAAAGAAGCCATTGTCCCAAACAGCTTACTAAAAGTGGCAGTGGGGAAGATACAAGAGGGAGGTAAGGGAGAGGAAAAGAGTAGCAAGAGATTAAAAATGAGCACATGCAGTTAAATGTGTTTTGTCTGGTTACATGAAGCCACTGGCCTCATGGAGAAGATTTGTTTTGATGAGGAAGAGAGATGGTACCAGGTACAAGTTCAGGGAGAAAGCGCCACACAAAATGGGCAGCAGGGAAGGATGAAAGAAACCTCTGGGTTGCTGAAAGTGGTAGAGGCCAGCAAGAGTGGAGACAATTCCTCCCCCCCCCCCACACACACAGTTAGTTGTGTGAACAGGCTTTTAAGAACCTAAGAGAACATATTGACTTGGATCCAGACTAAATTGGACATTTCTGCTGATTCCCACTTCCAGCTTCATGTCATTCCTCTGAGTCCCTTATTCCCCAGGAGCAGCATTTCATGAAGATCATTGGGCTGCAGCAGAAGGAGGGAGGCAGGAAAGTTCCATTTTGTCATTGCAAAATTTAAGTTGGATCCAACCTTTTATGCCAAAATAACCTTATCCCACTGCATCTGGATCCCAAATATTTTTACTGGGAAGTCCTGTTGAAATACATAGGGTAAATGTCCCAAGTAAATCGTGGTATTGGCAGGTATTTGTGTCTAGATCTTGCAAATGTTGAAGGATTTCTTAGTGCTGACAACTCAGACAGCAATGGTCAAAGAAAGTACCTTTCAATGGTTTGCTGCAGCAGCAATTGTCTTAAAATAAACAACCATAGAAAATACATGTGCTGTCAGCCAGTTTAGAAAACTGAACAACTAGTAGCAATGGCAGAGAGCTAATAGCAATGCCAAATGTGCAAGATCAACATTCCTGCCAGTTCCAGATAATTATACAAACAATGAAGAAGCCATTGTAGTAACTAGGCATCAAACAGTTGGGTACCATTCAGAGTAGATTTAAAAAAGGAATCTACCACACATTAAATTACTACACCAAATCTGCTCATATACTGCTGTGCAGAAGAAAGGTGTGGAGCATGTAAAAGCTTGTGAAACTCAATTGCTCATGACTGATTCTGATATATACATTTACATATGAAAAAATGTTAGGTGTGGTAGTCTTTTCTACAGATGTGCCAAGTTAGGAGTGGCTATGCTTGCAGAACCAGAAGGGCAAAATGCCAGAGAAAATCAGGATCTAGAGCCTAGTGGATTCAGGGCAGGAGCGGGATCAGAGCAATAGCAGTTGAAGCCAGGAAGCCCCATGAAATGGAGGTGAGTCGCCAAACAAGATTCAGGGTTTGAAGCCAAAATAGTCTCACCAGACTCACACCAAATTAATGCAATTGCCTAATCTATGTAAAAACAAAAGCCTCATCAACATATTACAAAACAAGCTTTTGAGTTCTACTCATCAGGATTGATGTTTAAACATGGAGGAGATAATTTAAAAATTCTCTCTCCTCCATCCTTTCCCCTTTCCCCTAGTATCTAACCTGAGGATGAATTTTGGAGAACTCAAAAGCTTACACACTGTTTTGTGACATTTTTGTTTCATTTGTCCTAATAAAAGGCACTACATAACTTTTATTTTCCCTGTAGCTCATCACAAAAACTGGTGATCTTTAAGAACATAAGAACATAAGAACATAAGAGATGCCAATGTTGGATCAGGCCAAAGGCCCATCCAGTCCAACACTCTGTATCCCACAGTGGCCAGAAATACCAGTGCCATCAGGAGGTCCACCAGTGGGGCCAGGACATTAGAAGCCCTCCCACTGTTGACCCCCCCCCAAGCACCAAGATGACAGAGCATCACTTGCCCCAGAGTCCCTATCTATACCTTGTAGCTAATAGCCACTGATGGACCTCTGCTCCATATGCTTATCTAATTCCCTTTTGAAGCCGTCCATGCTTGTAGCTGCCACCACTTCCTGTGGCAGTGAATTCCAAGTGTTAATCACTCTTTGGGTGAAGAAGTACTTCCTTTTATCCGTTCTAACCCGACCGCTCAGCAATTTCATGGAGTGCCCACGGGTTCTTGTATTGTGAGAAAGGGAGAAAAGTACCTCTTTCTCTACCTGCTCTTTCCCATGCATAATCTTATAAACCTCAATCATGTCACCCCTCAGTCGTCGTTTCTCCAAGCTAAAGAGCCCTAAGCGCCTTAACCGTTCCTCATAGGGAAAGTGTTCCAACCCTTTTATCATTCGAGTTGCTCTTTTCTGCACTTTTTCCAAAGCTATAATATCCTTTTTAAGGTGTGGTGACCAGAACTGCACACAGTATTCCAGATGAGGTCGCACCATTGATTTATATAGCGGCATTATGATATTGGCTGATCTGTTTACAATACCCTTCCTAATAATCCCCAGCATAGCATTGGCCTTCTTTATTGCAGTCACACACTGTCTCGACATTTTCAGTGAGTTATCTACTACAACTCCAAGATCTCTCTCTTGATCTGTCTCTGCCAGTTCAGACCCCATCAACGTGTATTTATAGTTAGGATTTTTGGCTCCAATGTGCATCACCTTGCACTTGGCCACATTGAACCCCATTTGCCATGTTGACGCCCACTCGCCCAACTTTGACAGATCCCTTTGGAGTGCCTCACAATCCTCACTGGTTTTCACCACCCTGAACAACTTCGTATCATCCGCAAATTTAGCCACTTCACTGCTTACTCCCAACTCCAAATCATTAATGAACAAGTTAAAAAGCAGTGGACCAAGTACTGATCCCTGTGGTACCCCACTGCTTACACCCCTCCACTGGGAGAACTGCCCATTTATACTCACTCTCTGTTTTCTATTAATTAGCCAGTTTTTGATCCATAAAAGGACTTGTCCTTTTATCCCATGATTTTTGAGCTTGCTTAGGAGCCTTTGATGAGGAACTTTATCAAAAGCTTTCTGGAAGTCAAGGTAAACAATATCTATTGGATCCCCCTTGTCCACATATTTGTTCACCCCCTCAAAGAACATTAACAGGTTAGTGAGACAAGATCTTCCCTTACAGAACCCATGTTGAGTCTGCCTCAATAGGTTTTGTTCATCTATGTGCCTACTAATTCTTTCCTTAATAATGGTTTCCACCAATTTACCCGGTATCGACGTCAGACTGACAGGCCTGTAATTTCCCGGATCTCCTCTGGAACCCTTTTTAAAGATGGGAGTGACATTAGCTACCTTCCAGTCCTCAGGAATGGAGGCTGATTTTAAGGAGAGATTACATATTTTTGTCAGGAGATCCACAAGTTCACAATTGAGTTCTTTCAGAACTCTTGGATGTATGCCATCTGGGCCTGGTGATTTAATATACGTAAGCAGCCTTGTGCTATGGAAAAAGTGTCATACATGAGAAAATGTTATGTAAGTGAAATACAGTTGTGATCCCCCCCCCCAGCCCCGACCTTGTTAGATAAGCTCAGTCAAATCAGCAGATGCGTCTATTTTTTTTCTTTTCAAATAAACTTTATTGAGAAGCAGATGCATCTATTAAAGCCTACAGTTTTACCTCACTGATAAACCAGAACACGACATCACTGCCAAATAATCAATCCCGTGAACAGACCAAACAAAGGAATCCTTTCAGAGACGAAGAGTACTTCAGTTTTCACCTTCTGCCACCTTTGAGTGCACAGACCTTTTGGAACTTTTGTACCAAGCCTATATCCCAGAAAATATGCACAAAAGCTATATAGACCATAGAGGTTTCATGATAAACAGAATGGGTATTTAAAATTAGCTTTATACATTCATCCTTGAAACTAGTTGAAAGCAAATCTACTTCTCAGAGAATCCTGTTTTCTAACATGTTTTATCCTTTACTACGAGAGTATTGAATGTATTGTCAAATTTCTACATCTCAGGTTGAAAATGAAACAGAAAACCAAGGTAACATGATAAAAGATTGCTTGATTTAGTGAGGGGACAAATTTTCTCTTGGCCCTTCTGCCTTCAAACTTTTCTCTTGAATTTATGCTTCACATTTGGGACCCTTTATTAGAAATTTAGCCAGGTGAGGATCTGAAACCAAGACCTGTTGGAATTTGGAAGGTTTGGATACTAGTTCTAAAGAAGAAAGCAACCACTGTTGCCAATATAATAATCTGGAAGTTCAAAACTGAGGGTGATTCTGTTAAACTGAAATCAACAGCAAAATTTGCTGTGAAGTTTCTGTTAGATACTGAAGCCTGAGGGGGCTGGGCAAATAATCTGAGGAGTGAGTTAGTTGGTCAGTCAGTCAGGGGAAGACTGAAGCCAGACTGACAGATAACAAGAAAATCATCCCTAGCACCAAGGGCGTATTGGTCATTAAGGCCACCAGGAAAAGCCCCAGTGGGGAGATGTCCTGGGTGGCCCCATCCTGGCCCCAAGCAAGGTGTGGTCATAGAATCATAGAATGTTAGAGTTGGAAGGGACCTTGCAGGTCATCTAGGTTGTGTTCAACCCTGCACTCTGCAGGAGCATAGCTGAAAAAGAGTCCTACAACATACCCGAAAGATGGTCATCCAGTCTCCGCTTGAAAACGTCTAGCGGAGCATCCACCACCTCCCGAGACAGACTGTTCCACTGCTCAATCACTCTTACAGTTAGGAAGTTTCTCCTGATATTTAGCCGGTAACGACTCCCTTGTAATTTCCACCCATTAGATCTAGTCTTGCAGTCTGGAGCAAGAGAGAATAGATCTGCTCCATCTTCTACATGACAGCCCTTCAAATACTTGAAGACTGCAATCATGTCCCCTCTAAGCCTTCTCTTTCCCAGGCTAAACATACCCAACTCTTTCAGCCTTTCCTCATAAGACTTGGATTCCAACCCTCTCACCATCCTGGTTGCCTTCTTCTGGGCACACTCGAATTTGTCAACATCCTTCCTAAAATGTGGTGCCCAAAACCGGACACAATACTCCAGGTGAGTTTTTTTAGTCTCAGCCTAGTCTTGGCCTTTGGCTCAGCTTGGACGGCAGCTTCAAGGGAGTGTACAGGTGGGACTCCTGCTACTCCACATTCCGTGGGCAATCCAGACCACTATAAATCATGGTGGAGAGCCAAGGAGAGTAGCAGTACTGGTGACCAGTCCTGAGGAGGGCTGGAGTTTCTCTCCACAACAACAAGGAGGGGGAAAACAAATCCCATTCTGAGGCCACAGCCTACAGAGGTAGAGAGGGTGTGTGTAGGGACAGAGGAATTGCAGTTTACTCCTGCTTATTTTCTGTGCCCGGTTGTGTTAATTTTTGTGCCTAACCTGTATATAGTTCAAATAAACCTTTTTAAGTTATAAGACCTGGATGTGCCTTGACCACTTAGTCCTTCCCACTCATCACATTACCAGAGGTAAAGGGAGGCCAGGGAAACCAAATGGGCCAAAATTGGAGGGGTTGCCAACTCTCCAGGGGGCACCCAAAGATAGAGGTACCCACTTTCCCAAGTTGGGGGATCAGCCAGAGGGGTCTCACTGTCCCTCTAGAAAGGTGGTGTGAATCCAGTGAGTGGTGGCAGAGAATGAAGAAGGGAAATAGCCCCACCAGGCAGGGTGGGCAGGCTAAAGCAGGGGCTTGTGAACAGCTGCTCAGTCTCCCAGGGCTGAGGGCGGGTCCCCGTTTCGCCACGGGCCTGATCCAACATTGGCTTCTCTTATGTTCTTAAAGTTATAAGGGCCAGCTACAGGATATCAGTAGAATCAGAGTCAGTGTAAGCAATAAGGCTCCTATGAGCACTTTGCTCTGGTGATGGTCACCAATTAAATAATGCTGTAGAAAAGTTGATGACTTAAACTCCATCTTCCTACTGAAGGTCTGCAAATAATAAATAAATAATAAATAAATAAATAGTAGCTAAAGGGGAACTCCAGCTGTGAGCCATGTGCTTTGACAACACTGACTGGTGTGCTTGACATATCCAGTGTCACCTGGTACAGTGCGAGAGGTCCTGGAGATAGGATGGGCACAAACTGGTTCAAGAACTAAAGTTCATGATGAATTGTGGCTTCTTCATGCTTCACAAAGTCAACTTTGAGGCAGGGTGCCCAGCACAGATTTTCCATGAACTTTCAGGCTGTTTGTGGAGGATCATGCTGGTTCGTGAGCAGATACATTCCCAGAAATACTGTATCTGCTCAATCAAAATGTTTACAAAACTTCAAAGCAACAACTTGGAGGGCATGTGGAAGAGAATCTGGGAGAGGTCCCCTATGACTTTGATGTATCTAGCTTGCACAGGATCCATTCTATACACACCTGAATCTCCTCAACATGCAGCTGTCAAAATGACCATTTTGACAGGCACAGGTTCAGGAAGTTCAGGAGTATATAGAACAGATCCTCTGCAAGCTAGAAACACCAAACTCATAGTGGACCTCCTACGGATGCTCCCCCACATGCCCTCCAAGGTTGATGCCTCTTGCTTGCATAGAATCCATTCTATATACTCCTGAACCTGCACCTGTTAAAATGACTTCCGGTGGTCATTTTGACAAGCACAAGTTCAGGAGTGTATAAAATGGATCTTGTGCAAGCTAGAGATAACAAACACACAGGGGATCTCCAACTTATTCTCCTCTACCTGCCCTCCAAGTTATGGCCCCCTAAAGAAGGTGCCCTCAGGAAAGTGCTTTCTGGGGAAATGACAGTTGGTCATTTCCCCAGAAAGCATTTTCCTGGGGGGACCTTCTTTGAGGGGCTGTAACTCGGACCCTGTGAATCCAATCCACACCAAACATGGGGAGCAGGTAGAGGAGAGTCAGCCAGAGATCCCCTTTGAGTTTGGTGTCTCTAGCACACTGGGGGCATTCTACTAGGCCACAAATTTCGCAAACTGAACCAATTTGTTTAGCCCCTAAAAATTTGTGACAGTCTATGGTTTGTAAACAGGGCACATCACACACCATGAACTGAACCAAACTGCATTTTCTTGGTTCATGCCCATCCCTAGTCAGAAGGGACACAAGCAAGGAATGCTAGCCTAACCATCTGAGATTCTTTAATGGAAAGTGCCAGGCATTGAATCTGGGAGCATTTGCCTGTAAAGTACATATTCTACCACTGAGCTGTGGGATCTCTCACCTTCAAAGAGAGGAGTTTCATTAAGTACTTGCACTCAAAAATGCCCAGAGAGTGAATCATCAGTAATCCCACATCCTTTAACTGCTGAATGCTCCTCCAACAATGAAGAGCTTCCACAGTCCATGCCTTGCTCTGGAGACTGGGCCATTACTAATGGATTGTCGTAGTCTTCAAATATATATGTATCACTATAATTTGATAGTTTAATACCTAATTGTTGGGAAATAGGTAGAAAAACTGATTAAGGAAAGTTGGAATAAATGCTGTAAGTCTCACACAACTGTCCCTGTACTGAAGTGTCCATATTTATATTGATGCTACCTTCATAGATGAGGAAGGGGAGTATAGAAACAATACCTATGTTATTTCGAGGTTGACAGATCTAAAGGTGCCCCCTCTGTGACCACTGTAGTGGGGAAATAAGGCTTATCCAATCTCTTACATAGGGAAAACAGTCCCTTGCTTATAAAAGCATGATGATATAAACATCAAAGCATTAAGAACTATCTCAAAATCAAAGGACTACAAATGCAGATTTCCCCCCCTCTAAGTTTCTGTCTTTCTTGGGCCTGGCATGGGAGCTGGACTAGAGAGTCAGAAATTGCTAAGTTATGGGAAAACATTACTTCACACTGCTGTCCCTTATTTTTCCTTCAAGAGTCATAGGCTTCTGCTTTCTTCACATATGAATGAAAAGTGGCTTCCTATTGTATCCTGGGTCCTACCCTCTTCCCATCTTGGACCTCCCCTGGACTCCCCCTTAGCCACACTCTACAGGCTCATGTGAGAGGTTTCCTTTTGGCTTGTTTTAGCCCACCAGAACTGAACATTTTCCATCAGGAAAAGATGTAGTACTCGGGGAGAGACAGTTGCCACTTACCACCTGCTTTATCATCTGATCTGCTTCTCCTCTCCAGTCCTTTGAAGATCAAAGGGAAGCTCCTTACTGGAAGAAAGGAAGTGCCTGGTGACTGGACAGAAACTGTTGCCATCGGGCAGAGGACTTTAGCCACTTGCTCTGCTCCCCTTCCCTCCCATGTGGGTTTGTTGCTCATGGACATATTTGTTGTATTCAATATTATTGTTTTCTTATATTGTAAACTGCTTTGAGTTCATATTCAGTGGAGAAAAAGTAGGATAAAAATATCCAAATGAATAAACGACTTTCTTTGGCTGTTGTGAAGGGGTCTGAAGACAAGAATGCCCCACCCCATGAAGTTCCTATCAGGCCTTCCTTGCTGCAGTTCTTTTGAGCTGTAAAATAATGTGATAAAGTGTGCTGTAAGTGTGGCAGAACCAAGGATGAAGTATATCAGCTTAATCTCTTGGCTTCTGCTATAGGGCATAGGAGAAGAGGTGAAGGAGCAGAGCTGTTAATATTCTAATAATCTGCTTCAGAAATGTTTAAGATACAAGAAAAAAACTGTCATAATTATTTTAATAGTACTAGAAGCAGTCACTGTAGATGTTGAGTTCAGCTTCCAATGGAATACTCTTTTAGAATAATTAAATAAAAGAGCAAGAAACTACTAATTATATGTATATATTTTCCAAAGGCAGATTTGCCCATGAAAATGTGGAAATTTAATCAGAAAACTGAATTATTGCACCTTAAGCCAACAATATCTAGCCCACGACATTGAAAGCCATTCTATATAATGCCCGTATCAGCTGTAACTCCTTGAATTATAGATCTAGGGTGAAATCTTATATATATGTGGAGCCAAAGTATGCTAGTGGCAAAGGAAAATTCTGTTTATTGAGATATACACTGGCAACCTAAGGAAGTCGTATTGCGGTGGAAATGAGTCTAAATTACCTGTAGAGAAGCCTGACATATTTCCAAGTAATAAAAATGTTACACCCTTGCACTCTAAATAAAATCTTAGTTGCTGTTGACAGTTGGTATGAAATCCCAGTCAGAAATACCAAGCTGTGAAAATAAGGCCTAAATTCTGTTATTGTTGTTATTATTATTGTTGATACATCTGGCATCCAATCCTGAAAGACAATGTCCGTGTCACCCAAATGGCCCCCAGGCATTCACTATATCTACATCGAGGTTAAACATCTATGTGAAGATGTGACAGCACACCTTATAAAAGATATTATTGAGTAATATAGACTTTCTGTAATAACCAAAGAGTAAAGAATATAGCTTTTTAAAGGTCTCCCCATGGCTGATCTCATGACTCAAAGATGAGACACTGTGCTGCAAGCTAAGTAATAAAATCTGGTGGAGACTCTGGGCTAGCTTGTGACAAATCATATCAAAGTATTATTAAAGAAGGAACTTGAGACCCAAGACTATTATTGATTCTTGACAGAATTTCTTATAAATAAGTGTTGCAATCTGATCCTGGGCTTGCCAAGGTCCTGGTAGAATTCCACCTATTTACAGGGGAGGTTGCAAAACAGTGCCATTATATTACTGAAAGATGAAAGGAGCAAATTCAGCAGGAGAGACGAGGAGCACTGCTTGAAGGAGGCCATAGACACTTGCTGCCATATTGGCCTCAAAGAAAGAGACAAAGAATAGATAAAATGATAGCATTTACTGGTCCAACTCCCAGCAGTACAGTGGTATAGTACCTTTCAAGTTTCATAGAACTCTTCATCAGCCAGAATTTTCTTTTTTAAAAGAAAAAGTTGGTTACAATTATTTATTTGAAACATTTATATATCACAATTGCCTGGTTAACATTGATGGAGACATTTCCCAAATATAAAACACAACAACACCTTTAAAACAATAATCAGAATCACAATACACGCCCCCCCCCCACAGGAATGAGTCTCAAAGTAGCTTAAAACAGCAATGTAAATAACAAAGTGCCTAGGGAGAGAGGGGCAGGCAAGCCACATTAACATACATGAATCTGGACAGAGTAATACAAGTGATGCAGACATGGGGGTCAGCAGCCCTGCTCAGGCAGGCCCACAACCACTGAGAGGCTTGGTGTAGTGATCGAGCCAGGCTTGGCCTTTATTGCCTAAAATGGACCCAGAAAAGGGGAAATTGGCTTTAAAAAGGGTTCCAGAAAGGAATAATGTAGGACCTTGGTCTATGTATATCAGGGTATACAAAGAAAGAGAGTGAGAGAGACAGTGATTTTAAAGACAATTTTATTGTATACAAAATAAAATAAAACAAATTAAAGAGTAAAGAACCTACATTGGGCACCTGAGAACTAATTCCTGAAGTAACCACCATAGTTCCCTCTAAGCTGCACTAGGGGGCACTGGCACACAAAATTTTAACAGGCAGCACAGGGATTTCTGCCTCAGCCCATAAGGCATTTTCCCCTCCACTGGAAACAATGGAGGAGGGGGGCACCTCCTTCTGGAGCCCATAGAATTGGACTCCCTAGTCCAATCTTTTTTACAAATTGGGGGATTCTTTTAGGAGTGGCACAAGCAGCTATGCTGCAAATGTGGTGCCTCTATCTCAAAAAACATCCCCCCAGAGCCCCAGATACCCCTAGATTGATTTTCCATTATAGCTTATGGATCCCATTGACTATAATGGACCCCATAGGCTACAGTGGAACTGGGGGGAGAATTTTTTTTTTGCACACCCCTATTATGCTTTTTAGTGTGATTTGTAAACTGCCTTGAGTCACAGGGAAAAGTGGGATATAAATATTTGAATAAATAAGTACTTTGGGCAGGTTGGATAACAATTAAGCAACTTCCTGTTTGTTAGGTTAGGCAGGGTTCTGACAGTGATTGTTCCTCCTCTGTTATACTGTAATGCTAGTTGTCATATTTCACCAATATACTGAAAAGGGATGGGTAGACCTGCTCTCTGGAGGCCAGGTCTATCAATATAGTGGAAAGGGGTGGGAAGAAGGAGGAGGAGGAGGAGATTGGATTTATACCCCACCCTTCACTAACTAAAGGGATCTCAGAGTGACTTACAATCTCCTTTCCCTTCCCCTCCCAACAACAGACACCCTGTGAGGTACGTGGGGCTGAGAGAGCTCTCTCGAGAACTGCTTGTGAGGGAACTGCTCTGAAATAACTTGTAACTTAACCAAGGTCATACCAGCAGCTGCATGTGGAAGAGTGGGGAATCAAACCTGATTCTCCCAGATTAGAGCTCCTAACCACTACACCAAACTGGCTTTCAAATGGGTAGACCTATTCTGTGGAGGCCAGGTCTACCAAAATAGTGGAAAGGGGTGGGTAGACCTGTTCTATGAAGGACAGATCTACCAATATAGTGGAAAAGGGTTGGTGATTTCCCCCCCTGTTTTCTTTTATAATGTCTAAATTATTCCTAAAATATAATTTAAATGTAATTTAAAAGAATTTATTCTGAGAGTTTTTACAAGGTTATGGAAGTAAACGTCTAAAAAACTAATTTACATGCTAGTCAAATGCATATTCGCTCACAACTATAATGCTACTAGGTTTTTCCACTCACAAGGTAGAATTTCTGCTCACAGCACTATGAAGCTTAGAGGGAACAGTGGTGACCACACAAGGAGGGTAGAAACTGGGAAGTTTTAGGGAAAGGGACATACAACCTGAAATCCTGGGCTTGAGGTCTGGAAAGGTCCTGGGGCAAACAACTGAGATTCAAGGAGCAGAGCGAGGAGCCAGCTAAGCAAAGAGAAAAAGGTTGCATAGTGCAGCAGGGGCTCTCAGCAGGAAACATGAGTTCTGACCAGCAGAGACCTGGACCAGGGTATTGTATTTGGTTCTTCTTTTATGGACAGGATATCTCCAGGGTAGGTGGGATTTGGGCCACCCTGGTTTTGGTTTGGGTCAAGATTGAATCTCACTGGCTGGTTTAAAGTTAACGGCTGTCAGACTTTTGTGGGGAAAAGTGAAAGACCGAGGGGCTGTGGGCTCTGCCTCCCCATACTTTGAGCACCATGTACCACACACTTGTTCTGGGTATGTAGATTGGTTCTCATTTGAAGGCCTAAACGGTAATTTGGTGACATTGGGCTGAGATGAAAGATCACTTTCCTTCATCTAAGGAAGAGAGGAGTAAGAGAAGATTTTAAAAGCACTTTCTAATATGCCTTATTAACCTTATATTGCTGTTTGAAATTGGAGAAAGCATTTCCCCCCCTGAGCTTATAACAGTGCTGTAAACGTGTTAGTGGAATGAATCTGTGACCCTTTTGAACACTAAGGACACACCTCCATTAGTGTCCATATTCCTACACTGAAGAGGCTGATACAGTCAACTGAAATGACAGGGTGATAAATATAAAACCACTATCATCAATAAGACTGGAATGTAAAAGCACTTAGTTTCAGCCTAAGTAACTCACAGAAAGTTTGGTTTCAAGAACCAATGCATCATCCATCACTAGTCTACCTTCTGTTGACAAAGTAATTGTAAGATATCTAGAATGGAGGTTCAATATGAACTGACATTTTTGAAAGGAGGAATTGTGTGCTGCACTTACTCATTAAATGTATTTTCCTCCACTAAAGATGTTTCCTTTTTTAGTTTAGAATAACTTTAGTTAAAGTTCCCTTGACACACTGACTTTGCTTTGAATAGCACCTTATATTCATTAACATAAAACCTGAAAGAAAATAATTTTAATGCAGCTTTTTTAACACTTCAAAAGCCTTTAACAAATTGATCGAGCACAATTATGTATTCCAAAGGGAATTATAAAGAGATCACAGAAGGTTGAAAAGTTCTGGTTAAAGGAGGGGAAAAAAACGCTCTAAGTAAAAACAGACATGGTGTGCTGGAACTTTAATGCTTACCGAATTGTAAAAGTAATAAAATTATTCCAGAATATCAAAGTTTGTAGTATTAGTACAATTTGGCTGATGATGTAGCAAGGGCATCAGAGATCAGATCGTAGTTAACACTGCTGTTGTGTTGTGTTGTACAAAAAAAAAAAAGCACAATCTTGCCAACATTTAGCACAAGTGCTACCAATTTCAATGGGAAAAAGTTAAGCACATACTTACATTTCACCCATTGATTTTAACCGGCCCTAGAACTAATTAACTTTAGTTGGAGTGTGCCCTAATTGTATTTATTTATTGTCGCAGTGAAACAAAGCAATTTTATAACTTTTATAGCTAAATCAACTTTTTGTATGATGCATCAGTTGTACTGTGTTCAGTATGCATATGCTTGCATTGGCTTGGATCCTGTGCAAAATTTGACAGAGTGGATTTCTATACCTTGAGCAGGACTTCTTCACCTCCTCCTCCCTCTACAGTCCAAAATGCCTCCCAAAATGCTTCTTCGTGTAAACAGGTGATTTCCCCCCTCCTGGAACAGCATGAGGGGAGTTGGAGATCGGCTGCATCGCCTCCATTTGTCAGTGGGAAATTCCGCTGGATCAAAGCCATTATCAGAAAATGGGATCATATTTTTCTTAAAAACAGCAGTGTAGCATTCTTATGGTTTCCAGGTAGCTCAGTATATTAAAGAGCCTAACACAGTAAACAGGTGTCAATGACTATCGAGGAGAAAAGTTGAACCACTTTTTGTTATTTTTGTTATAATTTCTTAAGTGCACAGCCTACATTTATTTCCTAATGAAGCACTAAACTTCCCAACTTTTTAACTGCCAAGTTGTTTGTTGTATTTATTTATCTGAATTTCTGGCCTATATCATCTCAACTCACAGGTACCCCACTGGCAGATTATTCACTCTGAGCGCTGCTGTTTTACAATGTTGTGTGACTGAGCCTGACTACTCCCCTGCTCCTGTTCCACTTGACTCTGCTTCTGTTGTGCTTTCTGTTCTCTGGATAGAGGTCTGTCTCCATAGACACTATTTTTAGTAAAGTACCACTCTTAGGAATACTGCTGCGCCCCCCCCACACACACATGTAATGATGTACATTTTGCTAATTTTAAAAAGATAATAATATTAAAAAGTTGTGTAGGAAGGAAGAGAAACACAACTCAAGCAACAGACTGGGGGGGGGGAAGCAAAAGAAAGCAGATTAAGTCCAACATTTTTTTAAAAAAATCCCACTTCTGTGTCAGCAGTATTTCAGCGGAAGCTTGTCCAGTTGGAAGCAATGAAAGCTTTTGGGAATGAATTCTATAAACATTTGTACTACCAAAGACTACAACATAATCAAAATGGTGAGCAATTGTCTTGCCATATTTTCAGAGCATAAGGCAATTGCTATTGTCAGTGCCTGATTCACATATTACTACACAGGCTCATTTCAGACCGAAAATGAAACCATGTGTCATTGTAATGATGGCTAGTTTGTAAAACCATGACTTTGCTCACTGATGACCATTCAAATCTCGTGTTGTTTTCAAAAAATATTGTTTCAGTTGCCTTCCCTCTTTCCCCTGCCAGGACCCGGCTGGTACCTCAGCCTGCATTACGATGAAGCTGGTACCAGGGGAGAGACAAGGATTAAACTAGCATACCTATATGTGTTTGTCATGCAAAACCATAGTTCAGACTAATAAACCAAGCTGAAACCATGGTTTTAGATTCCAGTTTGAGGTACCCTAATAAAACATAATTAGTGATGTAGCTCACATTTAGATAGTCATAACCTTCAAGGCCCTAAATGGCCTGGGAAGAACGTACCTTCAGGACCGCCTCTCCAGGCATACTCCCCCCCCCCCAAGAGTGTTACACTCAGCTGAGAAAAATCTATTGGTGATCCCTGGCCCAAAAACATCTGGCTGGTGGAACTCTCTGCCAAATGACATCCATGCCCTGCGGGACCTAATGCAGTTCTGCAGGGCTCGTAAGGCAGAGATGTTCTGCCAGGCTTACGGTTGAGGACAGCAACGATTTTTTAAAAATCAGTTTGGCTCTTTCTCTCTTTTCCCACTTGGATGAGGATTTAATCTGGCCCATTCTAGGCACCATCTGGAATAAATTTTGAACTGTTTAAATATTTTATTGTATTATTGTTCATTGTATTTAAATTTGATCTGTATGTATTTTATGAAATGTTGTACACTGCCCTGAGCCCCAATAATTTGGGGAAGTGCAGTCTAGAAATCAAAATTATAAATAAATAAATAAAATAATCAGACCATTATTTCACAAGGTCTTTGAATCACTTCAGACTGCAGGCTGAAAGCAGGCACATATGTGAAATCTGAAAGGTACTTTTAGTACATAGTAGACAAAATGGGAGAAAGTTCTCAATGTCTTTTTAATTTAATTTAATTTTTTCTGTCAAGTCACAGCTGACTTATAGCAACTCCATGGGGTTTTCAAGGCAAGAGACATTCAGAGGTGGTTGGCCATTTCCTGTCTCTGTATTGTGACCCTGATATTCCTTGGTGATCTCTTATCCAAATACTAACCAGGGGCAACCTTGCTATATTCTTTATTCTTATTTTTATTCTTAGGGGAATAATTTACTATGGCTATGAAAATAAAGAATTTGTTGTATAAATCCCACTGAATTCAGTCCAATAGGGTGGGGGTCATACTGCCCAAGGAATCAAACATAACTTGTACGTCGGATGTCAGGTATGTATTTCTGTGAAACACAATCCCCACAATCCATAGTGTTATTTTTATTTAGCTTATCAGTAGAATTTATATTTTATCTGATACTATAGGCACAGAAAACCTTTCAGCATTTTTGGCCTATTATGTTGTACAGGTATGTTGTACAGGTCACATCTCTTGAAGACGTGAGCCTATCAAGGCAACCCACACAGGTTGCAGAGCTGGCAAATGACTTTGCCAAATGTTTATTCATGGGTGTCATTTGCTGAAGAATGCTGCTGTAGCTCTTTTTAAGACTAGGATCTGTAACTTAATGCAAGCATCCGGCTCTTGAGAAATGGAGACATACAAAGGAAATCTCAATAAATATCAAAAGAAGACATTTCAACATAAAACTTCTCACAGAAGCATAATATACAGTTTCAATAGCTCTTTGTTCCTATAGTTTGTATTTTTCTTGGAAGTTGTATCAAACTTTGAAATAGAAAGGGGAATTATATTGTCATTTTTAAAAGGAAATATCTCAGTGGGTGGTCTGTGTATTTAATATGGCCTTACAGCCATAAGCATATTATCTGTAGAACTTTCAATTTTTTTCCTTAGAGAACATATCCAAGCACTCTTCCAAGCCCCATGAGAGTCAACCATTCAGACACATACAGGAACATAACCACCTGGTTCACCATCCATGGTGAGTATAAGTATATGTGGTAGTATAGGATGGAGTCAGAACTCCCTGTCTGAGTAACGAGTATCACCAGTATGCTTTGCTTATAGAGTTCTTGGAGGTACCTGATTGGCCACTGCAGGAAACATATTGTTCAGCTAGATATGCTATGATGTGAACCTGTCCAAACAAGGCTTTTTTTAAAAGCACATAAATGTATTTATGTGGGATGTAAAAGGATTCCTCATGTTCAATTGGGTTCAGTTGGGGTCTTCTATACTGAGGGATAACATTGTGGCTGCTGAAGATGTTTGACTTACAGATGATTAACTTACAGGCAACTTTGGCTGAAAAAATGCCTCAATATTAATGCCTCTTATCTGGGGTTTGGGGATGAAGGAGTTTGGCACCCTTCTTAGCTGATGACCAACCTTTCTTTACAGTTCAAACTGACTGACCAATATTTAAGGGGTTTGCAGTCAGGTTCTGTCTTTTTTTTAATATAAATAATTTTAACCTGGTTTTTCAGGGTCACAGTAGGCTGCTGAAGAAAGAGGAACTTAATTGCTGTGGACAGTTCCAGGACTAGGTGAATGCTCTGATTCCCCCTGACAAAGCCTGCACAGCGAAACACGTAGGGAATTTATACAATAATAAATCAGTCAACTATCACCTGGCATTTCCCCCTTTTTGTTTTGTGGGCTCATTGCTGGGTGCAGCCCATTTTTCTTCCTCCTTGGAGAAAGAGGAAAGTAGGCAACATCTTCCGCCATGTGCTGGCATAGGATTCAAAACCTGAATTCACATAGTATTCTCCTCTCCTTGAATTGTCACAGGCTTTTTCATCAAGCATCTCATGTAGGATTACAGAGGTAACAGACACTTCTCTTCTTCTTTCCTAGCCTACCAAGATATCCCAAGACACACTCTCTGCCCTTATTTTGTTTTGCTTTTTTGAGCACAAGCAGCACAGCAGGGTATATGGCTTACTATGTGCAAACTCTACTCCTGACCAGTGTTCCCTCTAAGCTGAGTTAGTGTGAGCTAGCTCACAGTTTTTTAGCCTCCGGCTCACACATTTTTGTCCTAGCTCAGGAAGGAGGGCTCCAGAGCAAACTAATTTATACAGCAGCCAAATCACTTGGCTCACAACTTTAGCGCCAGTAGCTCACAAAGTAGAATTTCTGCTCACAAGACTCCACAGCTTAGAGGGAACATTGCTCCTGACCCAGAGGTCAGCCTCTTGCTGGATATCTTCCTGCATATCAAGGAATAACTAAGAACAAAGCAAAACAGTAAGAACTGGTGCTACAAACTATCTTTTCTCAAAACTCACCTCCCATTGTTATTTCAAAGTTGCCATTGTTGTTTGGTGAGCCTGACTTGAAAATAGTAGAAACAGTAAAACATAAATACACACAACAGGACAAGACTGATTTTATATAGCCATATAACAATTGGCCTTCATTTATACCGTGTTCCATGCCAATCTGATTCTGTCTTGCCCAGTTTAATGTACAGGTTTTTTTCTTCCTCAGTCTCCAAATGAACCTATATAGAAAAAGACACACCCTGCCATTTTAAAGAGCTGTTTCCCTTTCTGAATCATGCATGGAATGTGCCTTTTTGACTCCATTCTGTGTAAATAATGTATAAAATAATCAAAGTACCATCATGGCTCTGACAGCAGAAGCCTTTTGATGAATAAGACCTTATGTGGGATTATTATATGACATTTCCAAACTAAATTATATTTATGAGTCATATACAATTGCATTACATTCTCCGATTGGCGGGGATTTGTGCATTTAGAAAGTACTTTAAGAAAGGAAATATTTCTGTCTGCAATCTGGAGGGTTCCGTCCAAGAAAAGTAGTTGCACTCACAAAATTGCAGGCATAATCAATCTGCACATGCAGAGGATTTATTTTCAGGAGGCTTAGAGTGTATGCCAATTATTATTGCATCTAAATTGGTTGAGTCCACTGAAATTGCATCCACGTTGCACCCAAAGGTTTCATATGAATAAACTGCTTACATAAGGATATGTTTCCTTCCCTGGATCTCATTACAATTTGTAAGATCAGCTAGGAGAGTTCACTTGGGCTTAGGTGAAAGGCACCAGATGTCTTGAATTGGTATCTATAGCAATGGGACCCAGACACATTACTGTCATGGCAGCTTTCTGAGAGAGAGAGAACCGCTGGCTTCCTTTTTGCTTTTATGCAGTGGTACAGGTGGCAGAAGATGATAGTACAAGTACCAATGCCACAGGGATCAGGTGACACAAGCATCCAATAGAATTCTTCCTGGTCCTATAAAGCTGCTGACTCTTGACTGGGTCATTAATTAAGGAACCCTCTGCTCATTAGACTGAACTGCTGTTTGACATCTCTCTTTGCTTGGCTCCAAATCAGATCACCAGTCCTGATACTAATTTGCCATCAATGTGCCATTTTCATATAAGGACACATACAGATGTTTTCTGAAGGGTTTCCTCTCTGTTGAATTCCTTCCTATTGAAAAAAGTAAAATTCTATTTCCAGCTCCTTCAAGAGATGAATGTATTTCCCCTGGTATAGTCCTTATTGTTCTGGAATTTTGCTCTGTGCTGCAATTCACTTTTCTTTAATTCCAGTTTAACAAGGAGATTTCTGAACTTCATCCCACCTTTGGAGCATGAATAGTTACCACAGCTTTCAGTTCCTTTGTACCTTCCCTCCTCTTTGCATTACCACTATCATTTTATCAAAGTACTGTACAAAATCACTTGTGTACTTGCATAAAAAAAAAGTGGGGTTTTAGTGATGTACACATACAGGCAGATGTAACATGGTAGGAAGGTTGCTCTTTTCTGCATTGGTACATAGAGGAAGTGGAAAAAGAAAACAAATCTTTAAAAATGGGGAAATGTGGCAAATGGTATATAAGCAAAATTCAATGTATGCAAAGGGTCCACTGAAATGGCAGTATATGCAAAATTCAGTATATGTCAACAGATGGTTTGGATCCAGGCAGCTTTCCCGCTCATTTTCTCCAAATTGTTTCCTTACTACAGCCCTCATCACAATGGCTTTTTTTTGTCAGCACAGGTTGTATGACCCTCAGCACAGTCTTTTTGATGGCCAAAAGGGGCACCTCATTCCTCTTTCACCAAAAGATGTTGTATGTGCAAGGTTCAATGTATGAACAACAGAGAATTCGTAATGGATGGGTTTTCTTTTGAAAGACCAGGTTAGGGGGGAGGGTGTGGCTGAGGAGAATAGTGGAAGCAGCTCCCTTGGCTATCTGCTGTGACCCAAACACTCTCACATATGGTATATGATTCTGGCAGACTCAGGTGATTTAGCTAATTAAGGCAGGTTTGAGTAATTCAGAATCTGGAAGGAAAAATGATTATACTTATCAACCTGAGATTTGCTAGGAAATTAGGAAATAAAAGAAACAAGACAATTTTTAGGTAGATGCAATACTTCATTTTGTCATATGATGTTGATAATTACAGTACAGAAAGATTTGCTTTTTAAAAACCAGTGTATCAGTCCCCATCTATTGGGTTCCTATACACTGATGCCAGAACAATATAATCAACCAACAGAAAAAGTTAGCAAATATTTATATGGAAAAAATATATTACAGCTGAGAAGACAAAAATGGTGATCATAAAAATTGGTCAACAGAGGAACAAGTAAAATAATGGTAAAAATAACAGTAACTATTTAACTATTCCCTCAAAAAAAAAATCATCCTTCCCCAACCTTTGTTTTTCCACAGTGCTCAGTTCTGGATTTCTTCTTAGCTGACAAGGCCTAGAGATGCCCTCAGCTCTGCTGTCCTCCACAGTTGAATTTATCTTCTTCAGAAGGAAGGAGTCTTTCTTTTCTAATTTTGCTACCTCAGCCCCACCCTGAAAACACTGCCCTCCTGGTCCCTCAGCTGGTGTGGAAGCTAACCACCATGGCCACTCAAGTTACTGGCCCATAGCTACATGCTGCCCATTTTACTTGTCAAAAGTTTACTTGTCAAAAGTTCACATCAGGATAACTGTTGTGGAAGCTAGGAGATCAGAAAGCCTTTCTCATTTGCATTGACCAGGCACATATGGTCAGACAGAGAAAGAGGACATAGTCATAATTAGGGATGGGCATGAACTGACTAATGAACTAAAGTACCTGATGAATTTTGGGTGGTTCGTGGTTCATGAACTGAAATTCATGGGAGGTCAACAAGTACAAACTTTCCACTTGATCTTAGCCAAAACAGTTTTGTACAAAGAAAATATTTATAAAATGTTTTATAGATGGTATATGACTCCAGATATTTTAACAAAAAGTTACCCTGATCTATCAAATGATTGTTGGAAATGCCAAAAGTCTGTCAATACATTTTTCCATATGTGGTGGACTTGTGATAGGGTTAAAAAGTATTGGTCTTGGATCCATGAAATCTTACAAAAAATGTTAGAATGTACTGTACCATTTACTCCTGTACTATTTATATTGAATGTAATGCCAGAAAATTGTAAAAGACAAGATTTTTACCGTATCATACATGTGGTGACTACTGCAAGAATTTTATATGCTAAGTATTAGAGAAAAAGTGAGCTACCGTCTAGAACTGATATACAAAACTCTTGAAATAGCTGAGATAGACAAATTTTTAATTTTGAGAGGACAAGGAGAAGGAAGATTCCATAATACATCGTTAAGATTTTATAAATGGTTGGAAGACTATTACAAATAAACAATATAGACATATGAACACTTTGGGAGATAACGTATACTTCATTTTCATATTAATATGCAAAATACTTATGCAAAACCATTTGGTGATAATAATTGTAGTGAACATTGCAGGAAGTGACAACTAGCTGATATAGATAAGTATATGTAACCCCCATTTTATGTATATGTGTTATGTCTGGTTTTATTTGTCTTTACTGAAAAAACAACAAAATTCTAAATAAAACAACAAGTACAAACTTTCCATGAACTTTTAAGCAGTTTGTGGAGGTTCATGAACATTTCCAGACAGACTGTCTCCACTCAAACAAAATGTTTACCAAACTTCAAAGCAATGAGGGGGCAGAATTATCCAGCCTTGGAAACACTCTTGTCAGTTTCAAACTAGTCATGTCAGTTTAAAGAGGCTTTCTTTGCTGGCCTTCCTTTGTGTTCCCTTCTCATTTTCTTGCACAGAGCTTGCAAAACCCCCCCCCCCCCAATTTGGATTTGTCACTCTGTGCTTTGAGATCAGTCCATTTAGTTGTGCAATGCCAGTCCATTTAAGTGTGCAATGCCAGTGGCACTAGGTTCTACTGGGCATTTTGCACATTGTAACTTGTTGTGCTGGACTTGCAATATCCCCCCCACTCGGATTTCTTGTGACTCTTAGTCCTTTTAAGCTTGCAATGCCAGTGGAACTGAATTATGTTGGACATTCTGCATATTGTAACCGGATGTGCTGGGCTTGCAAAATGCCCCCCTTGCATGGATTTGTGAATAGGAGCTTTGAGATCAGTCCTTTTCAGCTTGCAGTGCCAGTGGCAGTGGGTTCTGTTGGGCATTCTGTATACTGAACTGATTGTGCTGGGCTTGAAAAATGTCCCCCCATCAGTTTGTACTGCAGGGATTCTCTGGTTTGACATTAGCCCTCTTTCATTTGCATTGCTGCAGTGGCACTGGGTTCTGTTGGGTATTCTGTACACTGAACTGGTTGTGATGTTCTTGCAACCTTCCCTTTTGCTTAGATTGTGATTCTGTACTTCACATCAGAGTTGGCATTGCCACAATGGCACCAGGTTCTGCTGGACACTAATACATTGCACTGTTCTGCTGGGCTTGCAACCCCTTTTGCTTGGAGTGCAATTCTATCCTAGACATCAGTCCTGTTGAGCTGGCATTGCCACAATGGCACTAGATTCTGCTGGATCCTCTTTGATTTAACTGGCACTGCTGGGCACTCTGGGCACTGCACTGGTTTTGCTGGGCTTGCAAAAATGTCCCCCACCCACCCACCTTCAGTTTCTACTGCAGAGATTCTCTGGCTTGACCTTAGTCTTGTTGGGTTTGCACTGCCACAGTGGCACTGGTTCTGCTGGGCACATTGCACTGATTCTGCTGGGCTTATAAAAGTACTGCAGAGATGCTCTGGGACTGTGATTCTGTTCTGCTGGGCTTCTATTGCCCTTGCTTTTTCGCTGTTCCCCCCCCCCTCCTCCATTGGAAACATGGAGAATGGGGGCACCTTCTTTGGGGGGCTGTAACTCGGACCCCATAAATCCAATGCTCACTAAACGTGGAGGGCAGGTAGAGGAGCATCTGCTGGAGACATGTTGCAAGTTTGGTGTCTCTAGCATGTGGGGGGGCATTCTACCATATAACGAATAATGGTAAAAATCACAAATCTCACAAACTGAACCAGTTTGTTTGGCCCCTAAAAGGTTGTGACAGTTCATGTTTCGTGAACTGGGCATGCCATGAACTGTCACAAACTGCATTTTCCAAGTTCATGTCCATCCCTAGTCATAATTGGCTCTCTGGCAGATCACTTTAATTCTGCCTTGAATAGAAAATAAATCTTCAAGACTGGGATAAAGCTTGCCACCTCTCTCCAGTACTATGGGCCAGACAAAACCTGGTGAGTTCTAGTCACTGCAAGAGATCAAGCTTGTCAACAGCTAGTATGGGCCTCTCCTTTTATGACATGAGAACAAGTCTTCCATCTTCCATGGATGTTGTCTCAGAAGGTGTGTTGTTCAAACTAAATATATGATAGATATTAAGGAGCATTAGCAAAAGCTGGAAATCTACCTTCCTTTCAGAGCTATTAAGGTGTATAGGTACTGCTATTCAATGGGTGCATGTAGATTGGAGGACGTGGGAAAGAACAAAATATCTCAGGGTCACCCCCCTTCAGTGTACTATATACAAGATTAAGAAAACAGGCTTGAATCGCTTTGTAGCAAAGAAGAGCTGGATGACCTCTGTGATAGTCAATCGAAAGTCTTAGAATGAAATGCTCCATTTATACCCATGGCTGTGAACTTGTGAGCCCCTTAAATGTGCTATCCTTTTGTATCCCTGGGTCAGGTCTTTACAGTACGATCCTAAGCGCATTGCTCTGGGTCCCACTGAATAGACCTAAGTAAGATTCCAAGTAGACCTACTTAGGATTTTTCTTCATGCATGAAACTAGACATCATGTCATCCACTTGTGGATGCTACCACCATTTTAGAGATACAAGAGCCCAATCCTGATTGGGCCCACAGCATGGTGGGACCAGATATTCTCCCCCCCCCCCCCGCGCAATCCTTTTCAAGGTGTAAGAAGGGGAACAAGAGTGCCTGGTCCTGCTGTGTTGCAGTCTCACAATATTTTTAAATGCCCCCAGGTTAAGATCTGAAATGGCTGCAGAATCCACTGGTCAGACCTATGTAGGCTGTAACACCGAGTTTGACCCTCAGTCTCACAAAAGAGAAGCCAACCACAGATTAAGACGACCAGTGATGGAGCATGTGATATAGTGGCCTCTCTTGCAAAGAAAATAAATTGATGGTGTGCTGTATTGCTATCTAAGAGGCTGCATCACTTCAGAGGTTAAAACACTATTCTACTACTGAATTAGCTAAATATTTCACATTATATTCTGCCTGCTCAACCTACATTTAATTGGCAATTTATCAACGACTAAATTTCATTTGAATTACTCCTTATTATGGACGTTCATTCTGATACACATGTTTCCAATAACCATCCATCCTTCGTAAGCAGTGGTTTTTCTTTTCATAGCTGATGAAGCTAGTCCTAAAACTATTCCAATAGTCATGTGGCAGGGAATCTAATGAGAAGCCCTTTAAAACACAGACCGGACTATGCCAAAATTCTTCTCAAGTCTGAAAAAATGTTGACTTAATGCAAACATTCCCAGCTCTAATGAGCACTGCCGTGCTTTCCTTCTGTATAGCCTGGGTGTTTCAGTGGAAAGGGAACATGTTCAGATAATGAAGAGGTTAAGTCTGATTGTAATTAGATTGTGGTATGCACAGTCATGTGGTTCGTAGTAAATTTTCCTTGATTAACTGGCCCTGTTTGTTAACATTAGCACTCTCTGTGTTGGCTGTGGAGACACACCATGGACCAGTGCAAGATTAATGAAGGCAGGTACGCATGCTGATTAGATTGTGGCAGTTTAATAAACTCTCCTAACATTAAATTATTTAATGCATTCATGCTCATGCAGGCTATTCAATGGTCAGCTTGACCACCTATGTGCTAATATTGGGAATTGAAATGCAGAGGATGAAAGAAATATAGCCGTGTATGAGGTAATTAGCTCTCATGTCTGATAAATGGGGCAATACCTATGTGTATACATGTTTTAGCACCTCACAAATAGGTCTTTCATTAACTGGAATCTTTGCTGAAAATTTTATGAAAGGTTTAGTTTGATTTTGGTTGCATAAACCGTTTGGCTAACAACTATAGCTGCTGTTGGTTTAATAGCTGAAGCCAATTTAAAGACAGCTGCAAAAAAGAAAAGAAAGAAATGTCACTCAATTTAATGTTACAACAATTATGTTTCCCACAGAATATCAGACACCCCGTCACACAGTGCTTCGAAGCCAATATGTTGTTTAGAAAGCAGTATTTGAAGCTTTGGGAATATATGGGAAGGGTTTTTTTTTTCATTGTCTGAATTTGTTCTTCTGCATATCCTTGAAAAGCTGGCAAATGCTTTATGTGTCAAGAAAGTTGTTAAAGTTTGAGGGAAAGCATCAGGCTTCGGTATTTAGTTGCTTCCCAAATAAATACTGACACAGTCTAAACATGCATTTGGAATGTGCAGTGAATCACATTCCACCTTGTCATGCGCAACATGAATTGTATGTCAACTGCTGTGTCACTTCATGTTAAAAGCAACATGCCAGGAGTGCAACGTCCTGATGAAACATGAAGTGTCATTTCATTTGATGCATTGTGCTTCATCCTAAATGGCATCTGAACCAATGGAGTGAATCCATACTGCTGACAAGACTGTTGTCTGTGAATAGCCTGTGGTTTTGCTTAGCCTTTCTCAGGTTGCTTAGCACTGCTAAGGAAACGCTGTTTTGAATTGCAGCACTAGTAATTTTAATCTTTGAGCAAAAAATATGGAGACTGTTTATGCCTAAACACCAAATGAAGGGAAACGATCATCTTCCTTTCTCTTTCACATTTTCATCTTATTTCTTTTCACACCACAAAGGTGTTAAAAATAGTTTAAAAGGGAAAAGTAAGGACAGGATCCAACCAGTGTAAAATATTGAAGTCCACCCTGATTTAAATAAGCAGATTTAAGCATCTGCTTATTACTCCCATTCAAATCAGTGGGACTTAAAAATGCTTTTCTTTGGCTTTATGAAAGCTCAATTTCATTAAAAGTGTGCATCCAATTAAGGGTTTTTTTTCCAATAGCATACCCTATCTTTCCAAAGCTCAAAGGGCCTTACATCACAAGATGAAAACCAAGCAGTGATAAACAAACAAATAAACCCACCAAAACACAACAGAAAACAGCAATCGGAACAATAGCAGGGATATACACTATTCAACAGCCAAAAGCCTTTTAAAGTAAACATCTCTCACTCCTCCTTAAAAGAGTAGAATGGAAACAATGGCTCCCCTAACCCCTTCAAGGGGGTCCTCTCAGAGTATCAGTGACATCACTAGGCTTTTCGGCTGATCAGAAAACAATTGCCTGGACAGGTGTTTTGCTCTGGATCTGTTTTTGCCTGAACACCAAGGGAGCCATTTTTCCCCTCTTAGCTGTACACTTAAGGGGGAGAGACAGTTTTGGTGCTAGTACAGGGTCCACCCCTGGGCCCCACAAAATTACTGGACTCCAAAGGCCTCTGGGATCTACCCACAATGCTGTAAATATCTGCCTTCTTGGTCTATCACCAGACTTGCTGTGGGCACCACCTGCAGGACCAATAGCCAGATATCAACGTTCAAAGTTCAAAAGTTCAAGTTAGCAACCCTACCAATTGTGGTAAAACTCCTACTCCTTGCAGCATCGGATCCTATTTTACAAAGTAAAAGTTCCCAGAGCAAGGCCAATCAATGGAGTATAGTCAGAAGGAGAAGAGGCTCACATTGCAAATAGTGACTTCTGAGTAGACAGTCCAACTTTAAAGGTGAGTTGAATAGACCCCACAGTCATCTTTCTTCCTATCATGGAGATGTAGCATTTGTCCATCTGGTCCAAGTCCCAGTTCCCTAAATCTTAGTGTTGAGTTTATTTTGTCAATTTTATTTTCCCCTGTAACAGAAGGAAGAAACTTTTAAACACTTGTGACTAGCAGAAGATTGTGTAAATATGCCAATTTAGTCCTTCGGGATACTTAATCCATTTCTTTTTTGTATCTTGAACAACTCTTCAGATAAAGAACTCTGGCTTTTCCTGGCCAAACTTCTTTCCATTGGTCACTGGGTACTGAGTCCAGACTTTTTATGTGGGGCAGACTGACCACAATAAAGCACCAATTTCATGAAGTGAGCAATATTACTTTACTTGTAATTAAAGCTAGTAGTTGCTGAAAGGATAGAGCATATATTTCAGCAAGAATGCCAACAACTACTGAGCAAGAAATAAAACAGAGAGGGGATATAAATGTAATCCTCTTTACTGAGATCTAAAATAATTCTATATTAGATGGTGAGTAAAAGAGAGACAAAATAATCTTAGTTACCAGATTTCAGTTTCCATCTTGCTGTCCTTGTTTTGTGTGAGAGAACTTTGAAGCCATGCTTCTTTCTTCAGCTACGCCACAAGTACCCTGGTTCTCCTAGCCAGGGTGGAGTCAAACAAGAAATCCCTTTCCGCCCATTGCCCATTCTCGGAATCTGTGAGGATGCTCTCCTGAAATTCCTTGCACTATCTCAACCCTACAACTCAGCCAACCTTTAAACAGCACCAATACCACCACCCCTTTGATACCTGATAGAAAATTCCAGTCTTTGGGGTTCAGTTTATTGTGTAGGGATGCTACAGGGAAAATATTTTGTTCACATGAAGCTGTCGTGTATTGAATCAAATCATTGGTGTATTGAGGTCAATGTAGTCTAATCTGGCAGCTGCTTTCCATGATCTCAAATAGAGGGCTTTTACCATCACCTACCACCTGATCCTTTTGACTAGATAAACCAAGAATTGAACCTGTAACCTTCTGTATGCAATGCTCTACCACCATTCCTCTTCATTACTATCATGATCTGGGCTGTACAAGCAAGGCCTAGCAGGCCCAGGGAGCTTGTGTAGCAGTAGGGGAGGCTGGGCCTACAAACCCCAGAAGGCCTTGGGAAGTTTTGGCTCTGATTTTGACCAACAGTGAAGAAGAGGGCTGGGGAATGTAAGAACTGGTACAAGAGGAAAAGCTGGCCAGGAAACATGGCCAGAAGAAAGAGGCTGCCGTGGGGAAGAAACCCTCATCCTGAGGGAAGGGTGTGTAGTCTAAGGCCACTTGATAGTGAGCTAGGGACAGTATATTCAGACGCGTTAGGGCATTTGATTCCTTTTCTTTTCACCCACTTACTGTTATTATTCCTGCACCTTGTTTATTTGACCTTCTATAAAATAAACCTTGTTGTTTACTCTGCCTGGTCCTCACGCCTACTATTCAGCCAAAAGAAAGGTCTGAAGGTCTTGGGAGGGTGCTCTGAGCCTTCTCAAGGGAGCCTAGAACCAGAGTGGTGGGAGCGTCAGGTGAAACCCTACCTGAGCCATGACAATCACGATCCTTTTCCCCGGAATGAAAGCTACTTGGAAAAACTGATCTGCAAATAAACAAGCAAAAAGCCCCAAACCTGATTTAGGCTGGCTGGTCCAGATCTAGCAAGATGATTTACACAAATCCCAGACCAAGAGCGCTGCTCTTCAAGTGCTGAAGTCTGTCAATGGTATAATTGCATACAATTATCTCCTGTTTGTCATGTGTTGTGTCTTTGTAGTTTGTGTGTATTGATTTGCATTCTGTAAGTTGTATAGTGGCTTTCATGTATTGTATGCAATATACTTCTCAGCCATAAGTTAAGAAGAAAAATTTGTCCACTGGAAAACCACATGGGAATACCTGAGCCAAACAAAGCTTGTAAGGTCTATTGATTTCAATGGCAAAGTGACAACTGGCAGAGGCAATAGCCATCTATGCATGCCACTACATCAGTGTATATAGAGAAGCAGGCACAAGAGCATTGGTTGTTGTGAGGATGAAAAGGAGGAAGAATGATATATAGCACTCTCAGTGCCCTGGAACAAGGGTGGGATAAAACATATACTAAACAAATTGCCTACACCTGAGGGAGACCAAGTTTCTATTTTATATTTTTACACCCCCAGTCAATGTCTTGGGGTTTCTTGCAGGTGCCTAGCCCTTGGATTGCCCATTTATCTTCCACCTGGGGCCGGGCCTTCTCGATTTTTGCTCCAGCCCTTTGGAACCAGCTCTCTGATGAGCCCCATGCTCAGTGGGATCTTCTTGCATTCTGCAGGGTTTGTAGGGCCGCTCTATTTCATCAGGCCTTGGGTTAAATTCTGTGGAATTGCCCTGCTGCCTGTACCTGGTAATTACTGAGTGGATTACTTTTTATGAATTTGCTTATTTGTACTTAGTGATGTTTTATGAATTTTTTATTATTCTATTTTACTAGCCAGTGCTATTTCAATGTTTAGATGTATTTTATTGAATGCTTATTGTCAAATATTTTATTGTATACAGCTCCAAGACCATACAAGAGAGGATGCAGTATAAAAATGTTTAAAAATGAATAAAAATAAATGATGCAATTTTGATTTCTCTTAGCTACCTTGAGCATCTTAATAGAAAAGCTGTATGTGTGTGTAATGTTTTACATTGAAAGAAATAGGCTGTAAAAGGGCTCACCTTTACCTGGATTGCATCCTTTTTATTTACAAAATACCATGCTGAAGATGTGAGAGTCTGTGTGAACCTATTCCACTGACAATGTACACTTATTCGTTTAAAACGAAGATAGTCAAAAATTTGGAGGCGAACATTTGCTTGTTAAGGGCTTGTACTTAACTTTCACCCTGACATCAATGGTACTTAACTTTGATTGGATCGTGCCCTAAATTATTTTGCTTTCTAAATACATTTGAATAGCAATAAGGCTGCAATTCTCAGCTGACAGTAAGCTCCAGTGAGATCAATGAGACTTGTTTCCAAGTAAATGTTTTTAGGATTGCTGTGAAAGCACTGAAATTAAACAGTAATTCAAGGTGCTGCATGCTTTAGAAGTAAGCTATGCTATCATTTCATTGCACATTAATGCTGACTTGCATTTCACTCTTACCAAACACTCAGCTGAGTTCTAATGCGTAAATTTTGTGGGTGCTGAAGGCTATTTTTGAGGATTAATCCATGCAATTGTCTTTGAATGAGAACTGGGCACATATATGTATTATACTGAAATCATAACTTTAGTCTTCAGACTAATGCTGGTAGGTATTTTTAATTGTAAAGTACCCCCCCCACAAATAATAATAATAACTATCATACAACCAAGGAGAATCCTCACTTCCACTTCAGAAAAAAACATTAGCAGTAAACTACTAGTACATCTGTTAGAGATCTGCTTTAGGAAGATCCCATCAATTTGCTGAGAAAATCTACAGTGGTTGTTATTGAACAAACAAAGCTGTTTTCTAAATCCATGGTACAGGAACTAGTGCACTGAAATGTAGGTATGCTCAGAACATCCACACTAAAATCATCAGCAGGCAAAATTATGGTACCTTGAACACACATTCTTGATTACATGCAAGGTCATCTCCTGGTTTAATCATCTTGAGTGTTTTTGTCAGTATCTTGAGTACTGAGCTGAGCAGCTTTGCACCTGTGCAGTAGCCATTTCTTCTACAGGGCCAGGGTGTTCCTTGGTAATAACTTTTTGCAAAGAATAACAATAAATCTGCTCAGTTATGGAAGAAGAAGCACATGTCCCCTGCGGTTGTGATTGACTTAGTGACCTACTTGTTAAGGATGGAATCATTTTCAGTTTGTCCCCTTTTTTGCACCTGCACAGTTGGACAATTATTTTAATGACCAACTTTGAATAAATTACCTGCTTTTTGCATTTGAACAGCTTGCAGCAGTTGCTTAGAAAGCACAAAAACCGATCACAAAAATAGTTAGGTTCATAGTTGGTGGGCACTGAAGGCACACACAGACATTTAAGTAGTAAGTTTCAAGAAAAAAACCCTACTTCTTCTAACAGCCTTGGAACAATTTAAGGTAGCATTGCCAGATAAGGGGATGGGCAACAACTGCAAGAAAGCAGTCTGAGCACATAAATGGACACAATCACATTTTTTTTCAGATGCAACTAAACAACTTAGTGATCAGTTGGCTTCCTGACTGTGACCACCAAGCAGGAGACAAGACAAACTAGTGGCTGTTCAAGCATAACTACTGAAATGTTACCTTGTTATGCACATAAGCTCTAACCCGTGCTGTATTCTTAAACATCAACTTCTCTACAGAATTAACACATTTTTCAAGAGCATTTATGATTGCCATCTTAGAGTCATTGTTGATGTTATCATGCATTCCATCCTGCAACCAAAGTCCTCTGCCCAGAAGCACCTGTTGCTGAGTACATTGGGTTTCTTCCAATGGAGATGAGCAATGAGAACAAAATAATTCATTCTGCCTGCCCATACGCCACTGGTACAAGATATCCCTATATTTCTGTCCTCACACCTATTGGGTCAGATCATGGGACACTTTCTGTACTAACTGGAGTTGAATAAATCTGATAATTTTGCAATGTGGCTTTGCCCATCACAGATCTGCAGTCATAGAAGCAGTCACATTATTAATACTCTTAACAGCACAGGATACCTTTTGGGGTGGCACATAGTGACCCTATTGTATCAGTCAAAAGGTGAATTCAAACTTAAGAATGCCCAGTGACTCTTAGAATGAAAACATGGCTCCTCCGCCGAAAGAGCCAACATGCACCTGTGGGCGGAGACTGCCTTGCCGCCTCCAGAAGGGAAGAGGCAGTGATGAGCAACACAAGCATTGCTGGATCAGGGGGCAGGCCAGTGACATTTAAAGGCTGGCCACACCCCACAGCTTCCTCATCTCCTCATGCTCAGCCCACCCTCTTGCCCTGTAAGCAGTGTAGGCTATTTCTGGTCACTGTTTGGGGTGCCCGGTAGGAATTTTTTTGCCCTCCTTGAGATTGGCATGGCAGGGGGTAGGATTTCATCTACCTTACACTGTTTGCAGTAGATTGGATGATATTAGTAGGTAAAAAGGTAAAGGTAAAGGTTCCCTTGCTCGATAGGTATGGAGCCATTAATTAGGTTTGGTCACTTGGCAGGTTGGTGCTGAACAAGGAAAAGCAGATATAGTAAGCACCAGAGAGCACTTCCCCTGTTTGGAGTTCAAGGGGTCCATCATGCTCCACCTAGGGTGGGGGATGTCGATTACAGCCTAGGGTGGGGGATGTGGGTTGCCTTCATAGCTGCTCTGGCAGGGTTCTTCCATTCTCAGTTACACGGCTTGGGGGGGGGGGGTTGAGGCACTACAGGGTGGCTCACAGTTTGCCATGCCAGCCAGGGGCAAGCCAAGGGTATGACTTGCATTCAGGGCAAAGGTGGCTCACCCAGCACAAGGCAAGGAAGTGGTGGTGGGGGCAACACTTGCCTTGGCCGATTTCCACACTTGGAGGTATACCCTTGCTGCAGAAGTTGTAAATAATCAATAAAGTGTTCCTTAGGTAATCCCAATCCTGTGTCTGCCTCATTATTCCAACTGGGGGGGGGGGAGAAGCATTCTCATACCCCTGGACATTGACTGTGTAGGTTTCTTAAACAAATTCTAACTAGAACAAATTAGGGAAACTGCCTCAGTTCCTCCTTTTGCAGTAATTCTGATGACAGACAATAAAGCTCTTCCAGATGTCATCCTAAATGGTACAATGCACATTCATCTTACATATTTGTCTCCAGGACAGGTGGTAATAAATTTCTACTTCTTGGGTTTAATTTTGATGGCCTTAGACAGGTAGACAGGCATTTATTTCACCATGAATTCCTTTTGTCAGCAGTTCCAATTATTAGCTCTCTTTTCTTTTTTTGCCAGTTTTACTAGAACTAAGCATTAGTTCAACCTTTTAGGAATTCTAGCAGTTGGTCATAAAGGGCAGTTTCCTTGGTTTCCCGAGTCAGAACCCTCTCAGTGGGCATCATTTTGAGCCACACTACACTGGGGGATCTGAATTTATCCCAGTGTAGCAAAATATCTTTTCATAAAGTATATGATGAGAAAAGGCAAACTCAATGGATCAGATTAGGAAACTTCACTAAGGCAAGTTATGTATAAAGTTGGATGGATGTTGCAGCCACAGCTCAAATACACTAAAGCAGAAGGAAATGAATGACAACATGACTGCACATGCCGATTTGTCTAATTACAATTAATCCACATTGATGGAACTCTAACCTAAGGTATCACAACTGCAGTACCTGACTTTAGGTGCATAACACTGATACGACAAACAATATGTTTTAATATTTTCATAGGGGGAAAAATTAGAAAGCTTGATGGACAGGGTCCATACCAAAAGCATGATACAGATATGTTCTTTCACTATTCTGAAGGCCAGCTTGTAGCTTATTTGACAACTTGCAACAGCTTCTGAAAAAGCCCACCATGTAATATAGCAAATATTATTTATAAAGACCACTTATATATTGACTAGAGAAGGGCATATTCTGTTTCACCTTTTTAGAAATAATGTGAACCTCCCAGAGATGCCTGGATTCTTTCCAAACTGCATACCCTCTAATATTTTATACATGAAAATACAGTAGGGTTGCCAGACCCCCTGATTTTGGGGTCTCCAATCCACCACCAGCCAGCTCGCCGGTGGGGGAAGCCCCACCCCTGAAGAGGCCCATCATGCATCGATGTGGTCAGTGCAATGGCATCACACAGAAGTAATATCATCACACCAGGGACATTGCATGTCGATGCGCTAGCATTTTGTCCAAAAACTCTAGGGTAACCATAGAGTTTTGGCCAAAATGCTAGAGTGTTGACATGGGACATCCCCGACATGATGACATCACTTCTTTGTGACGTTATTGTGCTGACAACATAGTGTGCAGCAACATTGCCCTGCCCCTACACTGCTGGATGGCTCCCTCCTACCTCCTGCCACCAGGACAATCAGACCTGGCAACCCATGGGTTTATAGCCAACATGGGTTTATCAAGAATAAGTCATGCCAGACCAACCTTATCTCCTTTTTTGCCAGTTACCAAAATGGTTGACTCTGGCAATGCTGTGGATACAGTGTATCTAGATTTTAGTAAAGCATTCAACAAAGTTTCTCATGATCTCCTTGAGGATCAGCAGCCTTTGACACCATGGACCATGCTGTCTTGTTGAGGCATTCAGAGGTACTAGCAGTGATTAAGAGGTCTGCCATGGATTGGTTTAAATCATTCCTCAAGGTGAGGTCTCAGAGATTTGCTGTCAGAGATCAACATTCATCAGCGTGGGACTTGTCCTGTGGGGTTCCTCAGGGCTCAGTCTTATCCCACATGCTATTCAATCCCTATGTAAAATCCTTAGGAGAAATTCTTTTGTGGATTTGGAACAGGCTGTCCTTAATATGTTGATGATATTTCTCTATCCAAATCGCCTGATGATGCAGAGATCCTGAACCAGTGCCTTACTGCTGTGGTGAAATGGTTAAGGGTGAAGAAACTGAAACTGATTCCTGACAATATGGAGATAATACCAGTTGGGAAAGCTGAAGTCTTGAGGGACATTGTGTTCCCCCCCACTAATGGGGTCCAGCTGATGCTTGCCGACTCAGTTAAGAGCCTGAGGTTGTACTGAATCCAGCACTATTGCTGCAGAAGCAAGTTCATGCAGCTGCAAATAAAAACTTTTACCAGCTTCATTTAGCCTGGAAAATGGCTCCCTACCTTGCGTTGGCTGGTCTGGCCATGTGAATCCATTTTCCCATTATGCTATGCTATGTCACGTTCACTCGTCTCAGCAAAACCTTCTAAAATGAGACCCTGCTTATGGGTAAGATTGGTAGCTGCCTTACCCATACTTGCCCTACCCATACCTGATCATTCTGTCGTAGAATGTCCTGCCTGACTTTCTGCCTTTTTGCTGAATGTGCAAAACAGTAATGTTTAATGCTGGATGTTTGAAAGGATATCTGCATTGTTTTTGTTGGGTATAATAAGAGGTATTCAGGCTTTGGACCATTATGATTACCTGCAAACTCTTTCCAGTTGGTAAACAGTAAATAATAAACACAGAAATAATAGTGCCCTAAAGTACACCTCAGTATGAATCCCACAGGCAGCAGAAAACTTTGAAGTATTTAATGCTCAGGAAAATGACAAAATGGACACTTGTAAAGAAAAGAAGTAGTAAGGAGTATTTTCTGTTAAAACCTTGACGTGATTCTATGGTCATTCATTAACCATGAACTTGAAAAGCAATACACATATGCTAGGGATAGTATTAAAAATGCCCCCTTTCCTTGTCTAATGTAATACAGAAATGCATGGTGAAGTCAACATAAAAGTATAGACCTGAAGCAGTATAGCTGATCAAATAGCACATGAGCCATTAAAAAGTAAGTTGTTTATTAAAACGAGGAGTTTTGATATAAAGTTTTACATTTTAACCCCACATCACTTCACCCCCAATAAATTGCTGAAACTTTTGCACTGTGAAAGCTCTCAGGCAAAATTAATGGCTTTGTTTTGCAAATTAATTTAGATATTAAAAATTATATTTTCAACTGAAATCGCCGTTGCTCAGATTAAATATTAACCAAAAGCTGTCTTCTGCTTAAATAGAATTTAGCCTTTGAAGTGTTTTTATTAATCTCTTCTGATGTAGGTGCTTGAAATTCTATGAAAGTGCTGTTGCTCCCAGTTCCGTGCATCACTTACTGTAATTTATTTTCAGAACATAATTCTATTTATAAATGAAAATCCTATTAAAAGAAGACAAGAAAAATTAGTCCTCGACTTTGCATTGGTAGAGTAGAAACAAAATGAGCGGCCTAACCTGAAGTGACATTTACAAATTACCTGTTAATTTAAACTGGGTTGAAGGATGACAGAGTTTAGTCAGACTGACAGGAAGTACCGAAGGACTGACAGTTGGGTCTGTAGTGGTCACAGTGCTCCTGTTGAGAGCACATTTATCTATGTTCTCAGGAAAAGCTTTCTGTAGAGTAAATAATATATTTGTAATAATATTTATTTCTGGAAACCAGATTTTTTAAGGAGCTGTGATCTCACCTTTCCAATTAACTTGAGAAAATAACAATTTAAACATGACCCCTAAATACTATGTATAAGTTCATAGCATCTAAAGTGAAAATCACACAATTCTCTTCTTTGTGGTACTGAGACATGAAATGATCAGGCCTATAACTTTGAATAACTTTAGAATGGCACTGTTGTCCAAGTCACGGGTTTTTGTTCTTGAAACATTCTTTCAAGAGATATGCTTAAAAACAGAGGTCACAACAATCCCTAGCTAATGTAGTTTTCCCATTTTCATTGCCTAAACAGTGACAAAGTGAATCAAATCACATTCCAAACATTGGTCTGTCATATCCTACCACTTAGCTAAGCTGGATCCTTCCTGCATTGCAAGGAACCTTCCTCTAACTTGAGTAGCCCTTCCAAAGGCCACCATATCTTAGGTCTTCACATTTTCTAAACTTTCCAGTTTTCTGAGGTTGTGAATTCTTCCCATTATTTTAAAGTGCATTCATTTTATAGCTCATTTGGAAACATCTGATCCTATGTGGAGCACACATGTGCATGTCTGGGGCGCCTGGATGAACAAGCATCCTTATTCACTTCAGTGTTTGGAGATGGTCCCATCTCAGCATCTCTCTCTGCAAACTCATTCAATAGTTTGAATCCTGTCCAGCCTTGTCCATAAAAAACAGGACATTAGTGACATGCCTACATCACTTCCAGCTAGAATACAGAAGTGATGTCACTGATGCTCTAGGATTTTGCCCAGTCTTTATGGTAAAAACCATAGACCATCACCAACATCACTTCTGGGTTCCAGTCCTCCCCCCCCCAATTCCTCCCACCTGTCACATGATTGATCACAGGTATGGATGGGGGCAGCATTGATGGGAATTTACTCACTGATAGCAGGCAAGTGGCAACTGTAGTCCAAACAGGAAGGATATCTAAAACTTCCAAAAGATTCTTGGGCTTCTGCTTTGAGGCGTCTGTAGTGGAAGTAATTCCATTTCTGAGTTTAAACAGGGAACTCTGGTTATTCAGCAGCTACCAACAGCTACCACACAGACTCAAAACTACTCAAAAAGTTGCTCATTTTGAATTGGAAGCAAATCAATGAAGCAGTCAAAGAGGTGTTTGTCTCAGCACCAAATGGACAGTGCAAACAATGTATGTATAATCTTTGAGCAATTGTTTTTAGGAACACTAAATCAATTCGGCCCAGAATTGATTAATATGGAACACAACAAACTTAAGTCAACCTGGCAAACTTAGGTCTGTGGGTAAATCTGCTATCATATGCAATAGTAGTTTTACATGAAACACTATTTCCGGTGTGATACTTGCATTATAACAGGATATTCTCCTTGAATAATTAGAGTATGTCTACATGAGCACTAAACAACTCCTCTACTGTAACTGATATCCATGTCCTTACAGCAAGGACATATGATAATGACAAGGATCAATGTTATTTTAACAATGGACAAAGGCCGTGATGGAAGGCTATTTCTTCATTAAACAACAAGACTATTGATTATTAACTAGAAACTCACTAGAATTGAAATACCTGCTTATACTGAGAAATTATCAATAGGTAAGCAGACTACACAAGTGCCAATTACATAGAAAATTGGAAGCCAGGTGTTTGGAAACCAAATTAATTACTGAAAAATTCATTTAGTCCTTCTTAGGAATATTCAGTCAAGGGCTACCATTCTTTCCTCAGCCACAGTGCACATATGGTGCAAAGGGGAAACAAACAGAAGGTCCTTTGAATGCCAGAATGCTTCTGAGATGTTATTTGGTATTGTAACCCCAATCTATTCCAAAGATTCAGATGGGCCATTTGAGCTGGTATATGTGCCAGTTAGAAATGGACTATTTACGCGCGATCACACAGCCAACATCTGCCTCCCATCCCTAGCCGTTGCCAACTGGCTCAAAACTGCTTTAACCCGGAGTATTTTGCTACCAGGTCCCCAAGTGGTGTTTTCCTGTTGCTCCGGTTCCAGCCACATTTTCCCCCGTGTGATCGCTCCTCCGCTGGTGTAGAGCCACTTCCTGTTCCCCTCTCGAAAGCTGCCCGAGGCTTCCGCTTTTCACCCGCCATTTTTTATTTTTTAGTGTTGGCGATATGCGCTTGGGCGGAGCTTTGCCCTGGCGTTAATGAAATCAAAGTTTAAATGGTGACTAGTTTTAGCCTTTAGACAAGTCCAGGACCTCACAGAGGCCAGTTTCGGTTTAAAAGTTTAAAGGGAAGTGTTCGCTTCAGGGCATGCTTTGGCATGATACGTTGTTCTGCGCATGTGCAAACTGTGAAAAAAATAAAAATAAAAAATGCTGATGTGCGCTCCTGCGCGCCTGTAGGGTGGACACCTGGGAGCAATGTGCTGCACAGTGAGAGAGGTACGTGTGACCGCGCTTGTCCCGGATCAAATATAGTCCAGCCAGAACTGGAGCAGTTTAAATCGCTTCAGCACGCCATCTGACTGCTCCCATAGAAAGAAAAAATACACATTAGGCTTAAGAAATAATGTATATTCAGGTTGTTTGTTTCCTTTAGTAGATAGCTACATTAACTATATTTCCCAGAAAACTGTTGCTATATTTTCCCACTCAAAATAACCTGCTTTGTCTGCCTTTACGGGCTAGCTTTGCATATAATTGATCAGAATACCACACTTAACCTGTCCACACTTTCATTACATGTGGCCTCATCACTCATCAAATGATGCTTTATGTCATTCATTTATTATTTATTTTATTTTAGGGATTTTTATCCCGCCCTGCCCTGCGAGCAAGCTCAGGATGGCTTACAAAATGGCATCCAACAACAGAACATACATTAGTTAAAACAATTCTTTAAACATTATTACTAAGATTAAAAGCCAAGGTGGTGTCCATACTTCTTACATTTATTTCACGTTTTAGTTTAAAAATCGGCTAAGCTGTTTCATCCATCCTTTTTGTGGTCATGCCAGTTTCAAGAGGATTCGGTTCAGGTAGTCAGTATCATAATGGCTGCCACCATAATGGCTGCTTGGTACAATCTACAGGTAGCTGTTATGTATGTCTCTCCTATTCAACAGCTTACCACAAGAGTGCTGCCTTCCATCAACTAATCTCTCATAAAGGGTGTGTCCCAAACAATGTCGTGATTATGACAGCTTCCAGATTCTTCAAAAGCAGAACTTCTAATCAGCTTTCTTCCTGTATTGCCCTGTTTTCAATCTTAAAGTTTATCTTTTGTTTCACATTAGTGTAATCAATAGCAGTGGAACAGTGAAATGGAGCTTCAGTAAGATGTCAGACACAGAAAATAAAATGTGTGACGAATCACAATCACATGGTATTGATGGTAGTTTTTGATGTAGTGAAATTAAATCTCTGACTAGGAAATGCACAGAGCCACATGCTAATGTAGAATCAAAATTTGCGTTGAGTGTATGTGCACACTTTCTTTTGTTAAACTTAGCTGTGGAGCATAGACCACTCATACTTATCAATACTGAATAAACACAATCGATGCTGTGGAGACCTGAGATGCCAGCAATAGTGCTGATCACCCTCCTAGCCTGTGTCCTCACACATTTCCGACATTCAGACCATGAGAGGTGGCTAATTAGCTAAAAATGGAGTAATGTTGGACAAACCATGTGGATCTAATTAGGATTGGTTCCTGATCTGTCCAGGCCTGATTCATTTTGTTTCCCAAAGGCTCTGATGAGAGCCTTCCTTACCATCACCACCCAGATGTTGGGAAGGGCTCATGCTATAGCCTTTTCAGTGTCAATGGGTGACCATGTAAGGAAATGGTCATAGATACTGGAAACCACAAGGCTAAGATCCAGCATTCTTAATTATGACTGGAATTTAACTGAGCGCCAGTGCAGTTGCCATAAAACTTGGTGGTTGTTCACTATAATGTTCTTACAGAAGGGATATGCTTAGGGAATGCTAGAAAGAAATGGGGAAAATGTTACTAGGTGACTGGTGAAAGGTTAGAGTGAAATGTAAGGGGAGTCCTATAAAGATGTAAACCTTGGGATGTGGGGCATTATTATAAATTTAATATGAAACAAACAAAAAAGAGAACATACATATTTCAATTATGTCCTTCCCAGAAAGATCTGCTATCAGTGCCCTCCTCTCTCAGATGTGTTCTGCAATGGCCTGTGCTTGGGCTTTTCCATTGGCTGCCCCATACTTGTGAAACAGCCTCCGGAAAAAAAATCAGAGAGGCTTCTACTCTCCTGGCTTTTTGGCAAAGGCTATAAAACAGAATTATTCCAGAGAGCTTTGGGGCAGCCTGATCCTGGACAAAGGGTACAGATCCTTTGTTTTTATCTTATGCTGATTGTATATGTTTTATATGTATCTTTTATGTTTGTCGTTAGTTATTTATTATTTTTAAATTAATGTTGCCTGCCTTGGGTTCTGAGTTCCTCAGGAGAAAAATGGGGATATATATATTTTCATTAAGTAAACTATAGTCCTTTATTTACAAAACCTGCTTGTGGTACAGTGAAGGTGTGGCTCACAAGCACTTTAGTTCTCCTAAATGACAGCGTGAAAGTTTGAAGATTCATAACCATATGTTCCAGAATGTCAAAACTAGGAGAATAGGCTAAAAAAAATTATTTTTAACATATTGGCTAATATTATTTATTTACATGATCATTTTACTAATGGACTGGGGCCAGGATAGGTAACCCTCAAGAGCAATTTTGAGCTTTATAGGGTTTAAGATAATATTGATAATCACTGTTCGGACTACAAAAGATCTTTGGGAAGGAATAACTGAGCTCATAACCATGGTAGAAGGCCTTGGAACAATGAACCTGCTAAGTACATTTGATACCCATGATACAGTAGTCACCGGCATGGAAATCTAGGTAGACATATATATTCAAGGTGTTCTAATATGCTATTTAAATTATTTTAAATTGGGGTTGCTTGTTATCTATGCATAAAAGGCTTGTGAACGTCTGGTGCTTAGCTGGTCTAAATGGCACTTTTTAATTGATTGCTATTTCATACAAGCCAAAGCTGAATGTTGGAATTTGAATCAGGTTCTGCAGCAGGGAAGAACTGCAGCTCAGTGGAAAATACATGATTTGTATATGAAAATTCTCAGGTACAGTCCTGGCATCTCCAGTTAAAGGATCTCAGGTAACAATATTGGGAAGACCCCTCTTTGACTTGGAGCACCATTCCCAGTCAGAGTACATAATACTAAACTAAAGGGACTGATTTTATTCATTTAAAATATTTATATTCTGCCTTTCCTCAAAGCTGCCAACAGACAAAAGAACTTCAAAAGAACTAGCATCCTGAATTAGAGAACCGTATAGTCTCTACTACAATTGTTTCAAGCTAGGCTGTAGTACGTTTGCCGAAATGCAAATATTAACATTGATTTTTTTTTAAGGGTCCAAAGGGGACCAGGTAATTAGAGACCAGTTAGCTTAATGTCTGCCCAGGCAACTTAACAGAAACTGTAATCAAAGAGAGAATTATTAGGCACATACTGGAATGATGCCTGCTGAGGCAAAATCAGCACGGCTTCCACAAAGTGAAGTCCAGCCTCACCAACCTTTTGGAGTAAGTGAAGAAGCACGTAGATAACAGTGACCTGGTAGACATTATATACTTGGACTTTTAATGGTACCTCACCAAAGACTCCTGAGTAACCTTAGCAGCCACAGGAAAAGAGGACACATCCTCTTATGGATTAAAATTAGTTAAATTACAAGAAGCAGTTCTGTCCATGGATGGGAGCAAGCTATAGAAGCTCAAAGGTGTTGGGGCCAGTGGTATTTAATTTGATTTGTTCATAAATGATCTGGAACTGGAGGTGAACAGTGTAGAGGCCAAGTATGCAGATGACACAAAATTATTCAAAACGGTGAAAACCCTGGCTGAGCTGTGAAGAGCTCCATGAGGATTTCCACAGATTGGGAGAGTAGTCAACAATGCAGCAAATGAAGGAGATTCACACTGGAACAACAACAAAAAAATCCCAGTTTCAAGTATATGCCAATAGGGTCTGAACTGAAAAAAGTACAGAAAAGGGCAACCAATGATTAAGTGGCTTTGATTTGAAGAAAGGCTGAAGAGACCCTGTGACTTTTCAGTTTAGAAAAAGAGATAGCGGGGGAGGGGGGGAACATGATAGAGTTTTAAAAATTATGCACTGGGTAGTAGAAAGAGTGAATTTTTTCTCCTTTTTTCCCTACATACTAGAATTATAGGGCAGCCAGTAAAGTTGTTTATAGTAGATTCAGGATGAACAAAAGGAAATAGTTCTTTATTCAACTAGTGATTAATATATGTAATTTGGTGCTGGAGGATATAGTGATAGCTCAGGACATGCACCTAAAACAATGGTATTTTTTTGGATTCAGATTTCAGGAAGAGCAGAAACATAGGTATTCAATGGTATATGGATTCCCCATTACTGTTTCTGGATTAAGTTTTTTTTGGGGGGGGGATTCCACAATTATTCAGGTTCCAATATTTCCTGGGGGGACATGGGAGGGGATCTGGAGTGGCTGTTTTTCAACCAGTGACACCAAATTTGCAGGTGGCTACTGCTGCCTGTCCACTATAGACCCTCTCCAAATTTCAAGCGATGGACTGAAGGGTCCAATTCTAAAGGCCCCTGAACAAGTTGCCCCCACCATCCTATTTGGAGAGCTGCAGTCTGGAGGGGAAAATGGGCCTGGAAAAGGGCCCCACCCCCACAAAGGAGAGAGGGAAGAAGAAGCCAGCCAAACTCACAGCTCTACCTTTGCTTCATATGGCCAACTATTTCAAGGGGATGGAGTGTCTGTTTTTCAATCAAATGGCAATGCAATTCCAAGGGACCTAGTGCTTGCTGTCCACTAGAGATCCCCTGAATTTCAAGAAAATTGGGCATTGGGTTCCAATTCTACAGTTCCCCAAGTAAGGTGCTCCAAGCCATCCTACTTGCAGAAGAAAATAGGGCTCCATCCCCACAAAGGAGGAAGGGAAGGAGAAGGAACCAGCCAGACTTGCAGCACTGTGCCTAGCTTGCACCAGACAGAAGCTGCCTTCCCCAGGTCACTGCCTGGGAAATTTACAGAATCAAAAGAAAAATAAGACTCCTGCAGCTAATGGTAAGCATCTGAACACACACAAAAAAGTACATAGATTTTTCAGTGGGTGAGGATGTTTTTCGTAAGAATCCCAGATTTGTGCAATCCCTCTGGAAAATCATGGTAACAAGCCAAATCAGATTTTTGTTCATCTTTTCACCTTGGGAATTCTTAATGTACACCCCTAGTGATGGCCTCTACTATAGATGGCCTTAAAAAGGGATTAGACAGATTTAGGGTTGCCAAGTCGTACCTCATCCTGAAGCGGGGGACTCCTGGGTCGATCCTGGATCCTAGAGTTTTCCCTCGGACGACCGTGGCCCCGCCCCCAGCGTGCCCGGTGTGATCACGTCACTTCCTGGTGACGTGCACGTCGGAGTGGAGTTCCCCCTGGGGCCCGATCCGCCGGCGGCGGGGAACGAGCCTCTGGGGCGGGGGTTTCCCCACCCCCCAGGGGGATTTGGCAAGCCTAGACAGATTCATGGATTATAGATGTAGTGGCTACTAGCCATTGTGTCTAAAGGGAATCTTCACTTTCAGTGGCAGTAAACCTCTGAATACCAGTCCCAGGAGACATAAGTTGTGTGGCAAAACTCCACCTGTGAATTTTTACTTGTTTCAAACTTCACCAGTGAATTTCTACCTGTTTTTGAAAAATTGCTCTACTTCTACCTGTTTTTTTAAAAATTTGTTCTACTTTATATGCCTAATTAAATTTATTGATCATTGATGTTAAATTTGGGCACATGCATTTTTTTCTTGTTTTGATATATTGCTGTGCCATTGCCTTTCATCTTGTTTCTCTAACAGCAAGGCTGATTCCAAGAGCACTCACAATTTTTTTACTTAATCCCCCCAAAGAGGCATATATTGTCCAGAAGCGGCAGATCAATGCCAATTAAAGCACTGGCTTGCCCATCACCTCTGTCTTGTCTGGATGCCATTTCAGCTTGTCCACCCCCCCCCATTTGATCACTGTATGCAAGCACTGATTCATGACTGAGAGACTGCTTCTGGAAACCCTGTTAAAGAAATGCAGAATTGTATATTATGACGGCCCCGTCCACTTCCCTCCCTTTCAGAGGCAAGATTTTCCCTGTTGTTTTTTTTTTCCTTTCTGACTGAGCAGCCCTACTGGTCTGTTCTCCTCTTTCCTGAAGAACTTTGGCTGTCTCACCCTGTCTCAGTGTATTTTACTGCTGGATCAGCCCAGGAACCCGAGGGAAGGGTCAGGATCTCCCTTTAACTTAAACCACTGAAAATGGCTCTCAAGACATTCTGAAATTCAAAATTAACAAAATATTTTATTTAACATTGAGGGGTAAGGTCAGGTGAAATCAGGGGTTGAAATTTCTGAGGTAACACAATATAGATAACTCTGATGTAAAACCAGGACATGCACAGACTTTAGTTCTTACGTTTCAGGCGAACGAGAGTTTCTTAAGCTATTCACAGTTACTTAAATCTTTATGTTGAGACGCTTTTGTTCCAGTGTTTTCCCAAACACTCCAGTACACTTTCTTTGAGTATTCTCCTTTGGTTTCCAGGAGGCTGGTATACTCTTTCCAGTACCCAAACCCCTTCTGTTGAAACACCAGTACTCTCCTTGAGTTTTTAACCAACTCTTAAGTTTTCTACAGGTGGTTTCTAACCACACCAGACCAGGGATCTCTTCACTTTTCAGAGCTAACTTCCTGTTTGACTAGTAGGGAAATTCTCCTCTCACTAGAAGATCTATCCCCTTTCTTTGGCCCGAATGGGAGTCTTCACCTAATTAACCAAACTTTCTTGTCAACTTTCCCCCAGTACTCCTTCTGTGCAAAACTGCTCTCAGCTAAGGGTGAAATCAGACTCAACTCAGTCAAGGCAGAAATCTGACTGACTCTCTGCTCAGCATGTAGCTCTCAAGACTTTCTCTGCTCAGCTGATGCTAACCAATCAGATTGCTTGGAGCAGCCTGTCACTCAAGGCTTTCTGTTTCTGTGAAAAAGTAACCCTTCACAATCCTTCAGCTGTTTGTAGAGCACTTCTAAGCTTTTTAAAAGTGCGGTCTGTCACATATGTCATTGGTATACTGCTAAAATCCAGCCCCAAAGCTACAGATGATCTCATTAAGCAGTCTGACATAAATGTTGAAGAGCACAATTCAAATTCCAGACATATGACTCAGCCTCCTTATCTCTGTGGATCCAACTAAATAAAAAAATGAGGCTAAAAGCACAGAGAGCTATCCTTATAACCCTCCCTTTCCCAAATTCTCCACTAGGATGGAAAAAGCCACAGAATGAGCAAAAACAGCAATAGAAAAGCACATTGCTTGTTCTTTTGTGAATGGAGATCATCTGTCAGAATGACTAGTGCTGGCTTGGATCATGCAGAAATTTTCAGCTAAAAGAAGGGGAGATTTTCACTGATTACCCCTTCAGGTGCAGACCTCCAACTCCCCCCTTCTGCTCTTTCTTTGGGGTCTCCTGTCCCCCAGGACCAATAGGATCATTTTGGGTCATAGCAGAAGGGGGGAAGTGAGGAAGTCCTGCTGCACTGAATAAAATCCTTTCCATGATCTTCCACAGGATCCAAGCTGCTGTCTTCTCCCAACAACAAAACTGAAGCCAGATGGGAAAGGGTAATCTCAAAACATGGCAGCTTCACATATTACTGTTGTTTTAAATGGAATGTGCCCAGTGTTGCTGACTTGCACTGCCTTTTCTACATAAGAGGGCACACTTAAGTCTCTCATCTAAGCCTTTAACTCAGCTCTCTCTGTGATTTAAACAAGATATTTTGTTATGACAAACATGAGATTGTGATGCAAAAATTGTTCTGAGCCTTAATGTATTATTAAAGCTTCCCTTCAACATGGTTTGGTCATTACTATGCAAAGAGTGCAACCCTTTCACCATCTGAATAGTCGGACTGCACCCAACTACAGAGTAGGAAATGGCTGTATTAAACTGGTTTTCTCAAACTGACTATGAGGAGTTTGGTGAAGAGGACAGGAAAGACACTAGTTAAGACAATTGCTAATAGATTTCTGGAAATGCCCAGCTTGTTTGCTTCTGTTGCTTTAGGACTGAGGTTGCTGCAAAACCTAGCACCACCTGCTTTGTGAACCTCTTTCCACATACCTGTGATATTTGGTCAGCCTCTCAATTTGTCAATAGATAACTGCAAAAATTCTGTAATTCTGTGGTTGTGGTTATCTCCCTCTAAAAAAAGCAAAGTGACTCTTTAAAAAACCCCAAAACCACAACCAGAGCCTGTTGGTGCATTTGTAAAAAGACGCACAAGACAATATTTTAGGAAATGCTAAAAGAAAAATGCACAACAGTTCTCTCCATAGTACTGTTAAACTAGGCATCGAGAAGTTTGTAGAAGAGAGCTACCAGTCTCAGAGCTGCTTAGAAGTCCAATCTCTATAACAAAATTCCTGCCTATAATTAGAAATGTGCATTGTGATAATAATTAAGCATGATTTGGGCCAAATAATGCGAATTCTTTAATAAAGGTAAAGGTTCCCTTGCTCGAAAGCCAGTCGAATCCGACTCTAGGGTTGCGGTGCTCATTTCCGTTTCAAAGCCGAAGAGCCAGCGCTGTCCGAAGACATTTCCATGGTCATGTGGCCGGCATGACTAAACACCAAGGTGCACGGAACGCTGTTACCTTCCCACTGAAGTGGTACCTATTTATCTACTTGCAATTTCTTGCTTTCGAACTGCTAGGTTGGCAGGAGCTGGAACTAGAGACGGGAGCTCACTCCATCATGCGGCACCCAGGTCTCAGACTGCTGAACTACTGACCTTCCACAGCCTGCAGTTCAGCGTCTTAACCACTTGAGCCACCGCAGCGCCTTAATTCTTTAATACAGTTCATATAAATAATCCGGCTGCAATAATTTCCAGCATTCAGTAATGATCAGGTCATTATTCTGGCTCACTGGGTTCTTTTGGTTTCCTGGGTGGGAAATGAGAAGATACAGTGATTCAGCAGAAATGCACCTGACATAGATGTTGTCTAACCAGGAGAAATTGCTGATGTGCCTAGTGTCATGGGCATGGATGAGGATGAGCTGATAGAGCCTGCAGAAACCACAGCTGGCCTCTCTGAAGCAGCAGAGGAGGATAACTGGCAAGTGCCTGCAACAGCAGTCTTCACACCTGGCTCAGATAAGAAGGAAGAACTGCAAGCTGAAAGTCCTCCTGACTCACCCCCACCTGTGACTCATTTAAGGGAGCGACTGTGGCAAAACTTAGCCACCAGGCAAAGAGAGGCCAGGCTAAAGGGGAGACGCTCAGCTAGCCCGGAGTTTTAACAGCAGCTGATCATGCAGCTGGATAATTGGTAGCAGCATTTAACTCCACAGTCTGGGCAGTACTCTTCATGGAAGCAACAAGTTAGCTTCATGCTGCTTGCATCTACTTTGGCTCAACTCTTGCACCTAGACCTTCAGACTCCCTGGCTTTGGACTTGGCTCTGTGTTTCTGGCTCCTGACCCCAGCTTGGCTTTGGACTTTGCTCTGTCTTCTTGGCTCCTGACCTTGGCCTGTTCTCGACTCCCTTTGACTGGCACCCCAGCCCATGACACCTACCAAGTAGGATTGTCTCAGGTGTATCTCCAGGGAGGAAGTGTCCACTTCTAAATAAAATTGAAGTAGGCAGGTACTGGAAGCTAAACTCCGTTTCCGTCCTGCACCTTTCCTTGCTGTGTTCTATTTCTTTCAATGTTTTTGCTGCCAGCCTGGATCCAATACCAGACATGAGCCTAGCTGAAAGAAAGCTGGTTTTAAGTACTCCAGTATGGAATGGAGTAAGACACAGAAGTGGGTGAGGCTTCTGTTGCCTGCACATTCTATTTTCAATTTAAAAATATACTCCATTTCCCCACTTTAAACATGAACATAACGACTCATACAACAGCCCCCCCCCCAGTAGATACCTGTTGTGCTCGCTTACTTTCTTGAATTGCCTCTGTCCACTGCAGGACTAAGAATTTTTACTGCTTGTAAAACAACCACACTTTTTCCTGCCTACCTGCACTGTTAGGGAAGAAAATCTCTTGGGAGGGTGCAGTTCAAAAGATATTCCTCCCAACTGGAGGGGGGGTTTACAGTCAGAAATGTGTTTCCCAATGGAAGCAAAAAAACGGGGGGGGGGGTTCCTTGAACCAGTGCAATAATAAAAATAAAGACACAATAAAAAATAGAAAGTAAAATGAATTGAAAATATTCCAAATAAAATTGCTATGCACACTGGTCCTTTAATGATGGTACACAGTGATAAGAGAAACTCAGTCTGAAATCCTTAGACGTACTTTCCCCCTTTTTATTTCATACAATACAGGCCTTAGCCTTTGTATTTGAGTCAGGTTGCGGAGTGAGCCAACTCTAGGGTGTGTTATTTGTCAGGGCTCCTAAAACAGCAAAGGGCCAGGAGTCCTAACGGATGCTGCCGCTCACAATACAGATACAGAGCAGAGAAGGTCAGAAGTTGCAGAACAGAATTCTCAGTGTGCACGCCCAGCCTCTTTGAGTTTATGGAAAGCTCAGGTTGGCTTAAGGCCCCCAAATTGGGAAGTTAACATTAAGATGAGGTGAACCAGATTCCCCCCCACACACACACATTCTTCACATTTCTTTTTACTATTTTTAACACCAGGGTACTCCTTGTCTACTTGTAATATCAGCACCACCAAATGAGGTGCTTCAGATGAGGCATGTCAATGTGTAACTCTCTAAGCCGCAGAACAAGAAGCCAGCACTGAAGATACATCACACTAGAGCAGCCAGCAGATAGTCTAGTGAGAATGCTTAGGAAGAAGTTGTCAGCCTTGCTGGTCCAAAGGAAAAATCCAAAAACCCAAAAACATAACCCACCTACCACCTTTTATTAAAGGTCGAGGTTTCCCTTGCTCAAAAGCTAGTCGAATCCAACTCTAGGGGACGGTGCTTATCTGTTTCCAAGCTGAAGAACCAGTGCTATCTGAAGACGTTTCCATGGTCTTGTGGCCGGCATGACTAAATGCCGAGGCACACAGAATGCTGTTACCTTCCCACCAAAGTGGTACCTATTTATCTACTTGCAATGTTCTTGCTTTCAAACTGCTAGGTTGGCAGGAGCTGGGGCCAGAGACGGGAGCTCACTCTGTCACACAGCACTAGGGTCTCGAACTGCCGAACTACAGACCTTCCAGTCTGCAGCTCAGTGTCTTACTCTGAGCAACCACAGCCCCATACCTTTTATTAGGACCAACCAAAATATGCATAAAGGTACAAAATTTCAAGCTTGCAAATGGTTATGTGTGATTTGGTTGGTGCTACTAAAAGGTACTATGTGGATTGTGTTCTGGATTTGAGAATGGTTAGAATCAGGGTGTAGTAAATTGTTTGTTTGTTTATTTACTTTATTCATAGCCCACCTTTTTCACCGGGACTCAAGGAAGGTCACATGGTATATAAAACATTGCAATCAAACAGCATGAGTGTCCTAATAAAGCAGTGTCATAGGACAGATTACGAAAATTAGAGACAGTACAAAGAAGTATCAGATATAATGTGTCAATCAGTACACTGAATGTAATGGCAAAAGTAGAAAACAATGTAGGAAGAGCAGGATAATACATACAACAAATAGCTAACAGATGGTGTCCATAGTGGCATGGACCACAGTCCCGTTCTCTTTATAATACCATGTTTTTTAACCACTCCATTCATTATAGCCATATTTCCTTTATAAAAATGCCTTCCTGAACAAGGAAACCAATGGGAAGTTGCTTCCTTCTCTTCCCTTCATTTACATTTCTCCTGAGCAAAGAATGGGGTTAGTGCCTTTTTCTTTTTTTGCCACCTATTCAATTGCTACTCAGATGTATTTTTATTGAGAAGCAAAATTATTAATTGGGTAGAATTCTATACGCATGGCAAGAGCACAATCTACGTGGTGTCCCTAGGCTAATTTATGAAGCACTACATCAATTGGAAAAGTTTTTCTTCTTTCTTAAAGAGGCCCAGGATTGCTTTTTCAGCTGGTTTTGTCTGCTTTTGTGGCTCAGGCATTGATCATTGCCTGGTACCAGTTTGCTAAATGCATGTGAGGAAAAAAATTCTATGAGGGATGAAGCTAATTATATATGGACTTACATACTCTGTCTTGGCATGCTTCACCTTTTCCCCCTTTACTTTATTTCCCTAGGAATTCTTATAACTACTGGAAAGTCACTCTTTTATGGAGCCCAATTTCAATTTACAGAGATTAGAGAGAAGAGAATATAAATGCTTATATTTAGTAATTTTGAATTGTTCCAGGTAGTGATACTTACATTTTTTTTCCAAAGAACACATACAGAAATTGAAATTACCCTGCTTGCAATATCCTTTTTGTATCAATTTGAGCATCCCATACAATCTCATTGGATGATTTGTTCACAATTCAAAACAAGCAGTATTTCAAGTGGTTTTGCATCTCTTCGTTGTTCTTTCAGAGTTGGCAGGATTATTCAAGGTTAACAAACACACAAAAATGGAAATACAGTGAATGCAGTTATACAAACAAATAAACAGAATAATCTGTCACACTGTACAAATCGCATTAGAGACAACTGTCTTCTTATACAGTTCTACTTACAACCAAAATGAATACACGTAACAAATAGTTTTGCCACCATGCATAAATGACAACTGCACCAGTTGAAGAGTGACCTAATAGTCCTTGAAAATACAAGTCACTCTTCAGATTGATGTGGTCACCAGCTCATGGTGCAGAGAGGAGTTTCCAGAAGAAGGCATGTAATAGATGGCATGAGCTCAAGACTAGCTGTAGTGAGAATGAAAGGAGCAGCGACGGTACGCCTAGGTTGCTTTGCCGTTTCTTAAGGCTTCATCAGATCACTTTTCTTTAGTGATGGAGCTTAACCCAGCTCTGGCAAGATTCAAAATGACAAGTCTACAAGTATGTTCCAAGCAGGGGTCTTTTGGGGCTGGAGCAAGCCGGAGCGCTGTTCTGGGAGCCCAGGAGCTGGCAAAATGGTGGTGGCAGCAAGCCCTGTCCCCCGCTCCCCGCGCTGTGGCCGGTCACTGCTTTCTTGGGGCCCGCACCGGAGCACTGCGGTCCCAGGGAGGCCTGTTGCCGCAGCGCTCCCTGTTGTGCTGCAGCCCCAGGGAGGCCCGAGGAGGCCCGTCGCTGCCTTCCCAGGGCCCATACCAGAGTGCTGTGGCCCCATGGAGGCCCGAGGAGGCCTGTTGCCACCTCCGTGGGCCAGTGCTGGAGCACTGCGGCCCAGGGGAGACCAGAAGATGCTCCCCGCCGCCTCCCTGGGCCAGCGCCAAGGTGCTGTGGCCTGGGGGAGGCTAGAAGAGGGCCCCCCGCCGCCTCCCCAGCCCAGCACTGGAGCAGGGTAAGTGAGAGATCTGTGTGGGGGTGACGGAGGCTTGATTGGGGGAGTGGGGGGGTGAGAGAGCCTCCCCCCATCTCTTTGCCCTTTTTCTTTCCCTCCTTTCCTTCCCCTTCCTTTTCTTTCCCTCCTTTTCTTTCTCTCATTCCCTTCTCTTCCTTCCTTCCTCTCTTTTCCTCCTTTCCTTTTCTCTTTCTCATTCCCTCCTTTCCTTCTCTCCTTT
>NW_015168743.1:0-80116 GCF_001447785.1 Gekko japonicus | reverse complement strand
TCTTTCCCTCCTTCTTCCCTTCGCTCTCTTTCTTTCCCTTCTTCTTTCCTTCTCTTTCTTTTCCTCTTTCCTTCCTTCTTTCCTTCTCTTTCTTTCCCTCTTTCCTTCCTTTGTTCCTTCTCTCTTCTCTCTCTTTCCTTCCCTCTTTCCTCCTTCTGCGGCCCAACTCTAGTGAGAAGGGGTTTAAACTTTAAACCCCTTCTCTCTTCGCTCCCCCCCAGGGAAGGGGAGGGGAGGGAAGGCTTTTGAAGATGCCTCCCCCCTTTTGCTTCACCTTCTGACATCTCTTCCGGTGATGTCAGGGGGCATTGCATATGCTAATGAGTTATTATGCTAATGAGCTACTGCAGCTCTTTTTCTACGAAAAGACCCCTGGTTCCAAGTATTAATTTTGGTTATAAGTAGAACTGTATAAGAAGACAGTAGTCTCAAGTGTGATTTGTACAGCTTGACAAATTATTCTGTTTATTTGTTTGGATTATTCAAGGTGGCTGATGGATTGGCTACTGTTCATGTTTGCTTAGAAGTTGGAGTGCATGAATTGCACATGCCTCTGGTTCATCATGGGCGAGGCATACAGCATGCATTAAAAGTATTTTGAATATATATTGAGTTTTTGAACAGGATAGGATTTATCCATCAGTGGTGCTGATCATGTTGGTGCCTGCTCAGACCTTGCTGGATTGAACTACACTTCCCAGCTTGCAGGAGAAGAACATGTGAAACATTTTGCATTTGTAAAGTTTGTCCAACAACATGGAACGTCATACCTTTTCCATATCTCTTCCCCAGCAGGACTGAGAAGGCCAAGCAGAAAAAGAAATGTGAACATGCAGACATGCAAAAACATTTGCAATACATTTTAGAACAATTTTGAGTGTCCAGTAATAAAGCTAACATTTTCCGAAGTAATCACTGGTTAAACCATATATGTCTACCACAGTCATGGATGAATCATTAAAATGACCTACTTTTCAAGTTCATATTACTCTCGGTTCCCTCCCTCTTTGTACCAGCACTGTCAGGATGTGTTGTTTAATTGACCTATGTGGGGGGTGGAAAGTGAAAAAACACCTGAAGTTTCCTTGAGGCAATGAGAGAACATGCATGTGCAAATTGTTGCAGAGCTGGACAGTTCATCTGCCTTTGCCATTAGTTAATGAACAGCAAGTTGGGCAGCTGTCAGGGTCAGGAGACATCTCATATCTCTTACTGTATAATCTAAATGTTTTATGTACTTAGACAATAGAATGAACGACAGATGGGGAAGGGGAGCAGCAGTGGATAGAAGGGGAAACTGCAGTAAAACAGCATGAAAATGTGTCTGTGGAATTTAATTTTTTGCACAATCAAGTATATGCAAAGTGTTTGAATATAGGCAGCATGTTGACCATTTGACTGTGCTGATCATGACTTCAAGACAATTCAAGAACTGAACTTGTGGGTAATTGAGCAACCCTGGTAAAGGAGCACATGTGCTTAGGCGTGGCACCATGTATAAGTATGGACATTTACACAGTAAATAAATGTCACACAAAATCTAAAAAAAGGAAATATATAGTGTTCTTTTCCTTATCAGTATAACTATAGAAAGTGTTTTACCATACTTGGGTGAAAATTTGGCAGGACTGCTTGAGGCCAGAGAAAATGATCTTGGGACCAGTTTCATCATGCAAGTGGCATGACTGAGCCAGGACCTTGTAGCACAAGAGGATAGTGTGCTGCTGCAAAGTTGCTTGACACGGCGTTCCAGTTGGACATCAAAAGAAGTGTGCTGAGGCATTCCGATGAGAGGGTTGACTCATGTGCATGCCAAGAGTCCAATCAAAGTAATTTTGGCTGATGATCACGTACTTATCACAGTTTCTCAGCATTTCTAGTTTGAGGAGCCATCAAGTGCCATATGAGGTAATTAATGTATGATGCCACTTTGAAATGAGCCGGTCATCATGTGACTCCATGATGAACGTGCATGTGTAACTGGCCCTTACTATGCCAGCATAGTACAGAACTGGAGACATGTTATCTATAAAAAGGCAATAAATGACATACTGAAAAGCAATCCATCACAATAAGCAAATCATAATGTTCACTGTGTCCACAATGAATATAGCACTAGGCTCAACTTAACCAGGTACTCTCACTGTAATTCCTAAAAGGTAGGATTCACTTTAAAACTGGCACTGTCACTACATTAAAGAGGGTTCAAGAGGTTCTTTTAGTTGGTATACAAAGATATGGCCTTCAGTGTGCTATAATAATTACGTATTCCATATTTCTTCCTACATTGTTGATTGTTTGAACACTGAGAAACTGACATCTAAAGAATGGAACAGCTATTATACCAAATGTTCTGCATAAGTTCTAGATAAGTTCAGTAGCACATGGAATGGTTTTCTAGACAGTTCTGACTGTAGAAGTTGTGATCCTTGATGAACCTAACCGTGTGGTCTGACTGTCCATATGCTACATATCCTTTCTCACAGAATACCGGGATTGAGTTTATCTCTCATTCCTTTCTCTTCTCCCATATCTTGCTATCACCTAAGAAAGAAGCTGAAAGCTCTTTCTTGAATATATCCAAAGAGACAGAGCCTGCTTGATCATAACGGAACAAGCTAATGGCTATGGATTTTACCAATCCAACATATTTGAAAGCTTTTATCACAGTTTTATCATCTTGTCTGAGGCTGGACCTTCACCCTGCTGCAGCACTACCTCCAAACTCATCCAAGCAATAGATAGATGCAGCCTCTGGGCTGTCATGGGACCTAACAGCTGCACCAGCTCCATGATGCCCACCACTACCAAGCTGGATGGTGAGCAGTACCTCCATGCCACTGGATGTTCCCTTTAAGGGGACGCTGGCAACAGTAACAGCCATGCCCAGCAACCTCAGCCACCAGAGGGGAAGTGAGTGGGTATCAGGTGGGGCAAATGAGAATTTGAACGCAGCTCTCCCCACTACGAGTCCAGCATCCATACTGTTATTCTACATGTATTCTTGGATCACCCAAGCTATTGGATTTCCCAAGCTGTTGTGGGGGTGGGGCTGCAGCCACAAGGGAGGGTCTGCCCAACCTCTCATGATAGCCAGCTATCTTGTGAGAGGTCAGAGCTAGCTGTAGTCCTGTGTGCAGCTGGATGCAGTCCATATAGGGGCCAAACAGCATGCCAGGGAAGAAAAACCAGGATCTCTCTAGACATAGGCGTAATCTTCGTGGGGGCGGCGGGGCTTCAGCCCCCGCCGAAATTTTCAGGAAGGTACTCAGCCTCCCCCGGGAGCCACCCTTGCTCCTAGCAAAGCAATGCCTCTGGCCCAGCCCCAGCCCCCCCCGGGAAATTGGAAAGTCTACACCCTTGTCTCTAGATAGCATAGGAGAGGCCTGGAAAGAGAGGAGGAAGAAACAAGGTGCAGAAATACCCCCCCCCCTGCATCTGAGGTCTTTTGCCAGCCCTGGGAGGCCCATCCCAGACCACAGACCACAAAAATGCACTGGATCCCCACACATCTCTCTCAACTTTTCCCATTCATTCACTAAAGAGCTCAGGACAGGATGTATGTATGTATGTATTTATTTATCTATCTATTTATTTATTTCATTTATACCCCGCCCTCCCCACATGCAGGCTCAGGGCGGCTTACATAGGCATATAGTTCTCTCTTCCTCCAGCTTTCTCCAGGTTCTTCTCATAGCAACCCTATTAGATAGGCTGGCCTGAGGTCACCCAGTGAATTCATGAGAATTTGAACTCTCCACTATGAGTCCAGCATCCAAACTGTTATTCTACACATATTCTTGGATCACCCAAGCTCTTGGATTGCACAAGCTATTATATAATCCTTCTTACTCTTTTCTTGTTATTTTTCTCAGTTAAAGAAATCAGAAGAAAAAGCAGTCACTCATTGTGTTCACATAATGCCTGAATGCTATCACATCAACTTAGAAGAAGCATTCTGCATTGTACAGAATGCCTTCTCTAAGATGATGGTTTCTGGAAGTATTATGCATTATAACTTACCTTGTCTTTCTTCCCAATCTAGACCCAAAGTGGTTTACATCTTTCTTCACTCCTCCAGTTTATCCTCACAACAAGCCATTTGAGGCAGGTCAGGCTGAGAGTGTGTGTCTGGCCCAAGGCCTCCCAGGAATTTCCCATGGTAGAGTAGGGATCCAAGCCAGGGCCTCCAAGATCCTCGTCTAATACTCAAACCACTCTACCACACACCCATAGTTGATGAGTAGTTAATAATTTTGAGGAGGGGGGAATCTGTTGCCCAGTGCATAGTGCCGTTTCAATCTCAAAACATATAACCAACTAATCTAATAGTCACCTAATTGGCATAGGCCTAATTTTTACTCCAGATCACATAATGGAAAGCAAAAGAGACCAACATAAACTAGAGACCGAGATAACCACAGGAACTAAACTGAACAAAGAAAGAAAATTGGGCATAATCCATTGGAAACTCCACTTGTGCAAGCCCAACTGAAATGAAATAATATGGGGGGAAACTATTGAGAAATTGCCTGGAAATAAAACAGAATAGAATTTACAATAATATTATTTTAAGTTCTGCTTGCAGTTGATGTAGAATATAAACACCACAGAGCGTGCATTTTAAAAATCATTAAAAAAAAACCCAGTGAATTCTGTGGCTTATAGTTTGCATTTTCATTCCAATCAAGATAATTTTAAGTCATCACAAACACATACCTGCCTGCCAGTAATGACGGTTGTTTAATTAGGTCCAGATAAAATAGCTCCAATTCTGTTCCTGATCCACCTGTCAAAGCAAATCAGTCTTTTACATGACTTATATAAAAAAAACAAATCAGACTAGCTGATGACTTTTTGAATATTCAAGTAGACACACGGAAGATAAATCCAAACAGAACTTGTGACTGAACAAAAGCCTTGAACGTGACCTCAAATATGAAAAGAGCTTGTTGTGCCAGAAGCAGTTTTTCAAGATGGGGCCTTTAGGAATATGAAATCAAGAACAGGGTGCGAAAAAGAAACAACTGCACGAGTAACAGGAAATGAACAAAATGGTAGCCCAAGAAATGAGACCTACTGCTGATGGCAAGATTGCTGTGATGCAATGTGAGAATGCAAACAGAAACCTTTGTTTGTTTTCATATCCCCCAAGCCATAAATTTCAAAGCAAAGGCTTCCTGTCATGCAATTGTGACTAGATTTGGGAGGAAAACACATGTAAACATTGCAGTATTTATTTTAGAAAGAAAAAAACCCCCACATAAAGTCATGCTAATAATGGGAAAATGTTATACCCTCTCAGCCAATCATTTACTTTCTAATTAGTTATAAAGTGAACCCAGTTAGATAAAAATGGATAACTGCTTTGTAAATATGGCCATCAACATTTGGCAGTTCTGAAACTGCTAAGCAGTTCAATTAAAAAGATGGTGTCATGACCCCAGCGTGTCGCCACCTTCCGCTGCCACCACCCTGGACTTCAGACCCCTTGAGAAGGCTCAGGGTACCTTTCCAAGCCCCTTCAAATTGCCCCTTTGTAGCCAAGAAACGTAAGCGTGATGACCAGGCAGAGAACAATTAAACAGAAAGGGTTTATTATCACAGTACTGGGGCAAGGAAAACAAGAAAAGGTACTTTAAAAGATATAACAGTGTTTAAAAGGCAAAATAAACAGAATCTAACGCAGCTACCTATTACTCCTTAACTGGTTACTACTTCCAGGCCCAAAGCCTGCCAGGCTACGCTACCTGTACTCACTCTCTCCAGTGAGGGATCTTTCTCTCACCAGACCAGCCTGTCCCCTCTGTGAGACCAGACCACAGATGAGATGAAAGAACACAGCCCCCTTCAGTTTAGCTTTGTGTGAGGAAAGGACACCATTTTCCACAGTTAACAGCTTAAGACAGAATCTCCTCACTGAATCTCTGCACTCTGATTGGCTAAGCCTTATGGGGGCTGTAGGCTGTCTGCTCCCCACTCCCAGGCAGGTTTCTTAGGCCTCACTAGGCCCAGTCCTGCACAGATCTCCAGAGTAGGGTTACCAAGTACTTACCACGATTCGGCGGGGGACACATGATCCCTGGCCAGAACATTCCTCCCTGTAATGCACCATGCTGTCGCCAGGAAGTGATGCTGGGCGATGCTCTGACAATGGGGCTGAAAACTCGATGGTACCATTGAGTTTTCAGCCCCATTGCCAGAACGTCGCCCAGCGTCACTTCCTCGCGATGGCATGGTGTGGTGCGTCTGTTGTCCGTGCGGGAATGGTCCTGGGAAGAATTATGTGTCCCCCGCTGAATCACGGTAAGTACTTGGTAAACCTGCTCCAGAGGCCTACACAGATCATGACAGATGATTAAGGAGATCCATTTGGATTTATCTTGAGGGGTCTGAGAAGGGTAAAATCTGAGAAATCAATATATTTGCTTAAATTATTTCCATTTTGTCTGCACAAAATACCTGCAAGGTATGTTAGGCTAAGAGAAAGTGACTTGCTTGATGTACAAACGTACAGCCTGGATGCATGTTGTTTTTATATACTATTTATTTTGCAGATTAGTGGTGTAGGATCCCTCTTTTCCACCAGCTCCAGTGGGCACCAGCCACTACTGCATTTTAGCCATTACTTAATCCAACAGAAAGGCTGATTTTGCACTAGAGCTACCTCACTGTTGCGCCGCTGTTTGCCCCGGTTCTATTGGTCAATTTCACACCCAAAGCCGCACAGCTGATTTTGACCCGCGGCTTCGCCCGATTTCCTCCGCAGTTTTGTTGATCCTCAAAAAAACAGGATCACGTTAGTATAATGACACCATAACTAAGACCTCTGTGTCACTGCAGTTTTTACTGCCTGGTTAGGACTGCCAGAATCATGTGCTCTTTCTATAAGTGGCTTCGGGATTTTAAGTATGCTTGTGTTTCAACAATCCCTTTCCAAGTGGGTATCACCTGTTCTTTTCCCCCATGAACTCTTGCTATGGCTGAAAAATAGCACAGCAGCAAGTCAGCATCTTTCTCTACTATTAGATCAAATCGAAAGGGTGAAAAATAAAAAAGAAAATAGGTTATCTTTAAGTTACAATTGTGCCTGGCTTGCATTCTGAACTGTGCCTTTAATTGCTTGCTGGAAGTAAAATGTTATTCTTTATGGTTATGATAGTGTCTAAAATTAAGTGATCAGACACTCTGCTTTCACATGCATGGCAGGCATAACATGCCAAAGCCTAAGAGGTGATAATACTGGGTGTTGGATTGTGAGACTGAGGTTCAAAAATCCCTACTCTCCATCAAACTCACTGGCTGATCATGAGCCAGTCATTCCTGGTCCGGCTGTCCTATCTCATGAGGTTGTTTTGAAAATCAAATGGAGGGAGACTCAAGCTGCTCTGAGCTCCTTGCAAAGAGATAAAAATTATACAAACAGGAAAGAATATTCATTTCAGTCAAATACCAAAATGTGATTGATAAACACCTGTTGAAGCATGGAAAGCACTGTGCTGTGCTTACAATTTTTTTTAAGGGGGGGCGGCAAGAAGAAAAAGTACTAAGATGTGGCAAATGTGCCCTTTTGATCTTTTTTGTTTATATATTATCGTAAGCCTTTTTATTTCACTCATTTTCATTGTTGGTGTTCACAACTCATTTGTTTCTTTTATGCTGCTTATACATTTTATGTCTCATGTGCAATTGACATTGCACATTAAAATGTGTAAATTTAATGCAAAAAAGTGTAGTTACAACATAAAAAATGACATCAAGACAAAATTACAATGGAAAATTACCTTCCTTAAAGGTATTAGGGCCATATTATAATGGAAAGGTTGAGGAAGGCACTTTTATAAAAGGGAATGGGACTGTAGACTATAGCATCATATATAGTGGGTTTTTTTTATTTGTTGGCTGTATTATCCTGCTTTCACTGCATTGTTTTCTACTTATGTAATACCATATTCAGCATTGCTTACTATGTTGAGTCTAAGATTTTGCTTTGTTTCAATTTTTAAAGTTCTAGTCTTATTGCTTTGCTTATTAGATGTCTCATCCTATTGACTGCTTTGATTTAGAATGTGTAATCCACCTTGAGACTGAGTGAAAAAAGCAGACTATAAATAAAGTAAATAAAACAAATAAACAAATGTAAATAAAGATTTGGGATTGATTCATGGAAGAGAGAAATTTTTCAGTTAGAGAGTGGGGCTGTAAAATTCAGTAGGACCCCTGAAAAGCACTTGTCTGCTTCAGATTAGTGGGCTCCTTCCACACTAAGTTGCTTGTGTGCTGGTTAATCACTCTTTTGCCACAGTCAGATGAAAAAAGAATTAAAACTATATTTTGCATGACACAATATTGTCTGCAAAATCCACTAATGCCTACCCCATGGGAAAGATCCTACCCTATATTTACTCAGAAGTAAGTCCCTTTCTGCAGAAGTCCTACATCTGCCTGTATTTTCTATGTCTTATCAAAGTGCATTTAGAGTTGAAAATGGGCCATCTGGGCGAAAGAACGTGGAATCCTGGGACAGCATCACCTATGGCAAATGAAACTGAGGACATTAAAAATATTCCTTGAAAGAGATCTCTCCCCCCCCCCCAATCCCCCAGCAGGGAAAAATTCCTTACAAACCTTTTTTCAAACTCCCAAAACAAAATCAGTAGATTAAAAACATAATAAAAATGAGTGAACAGCATATCAAAACAACGCAGATGGAAAGGGAAAGAAACCCTACCTTTTACCCTACCCCTGGAATAAGGTCAAGAAACCAGAGTATTAGATGAACTCAGGGGCCTAACCATCCTGAAGTGTGAAGGCAAATCCATCCTGCCTCAACACAGAGTAGGGAGGGAATCACCAACAGCCCCCAAATACTAGGGTAAGGAGGTGCAACTACACACTTAACAACATTTAAGGAGGGAAAGTGGGGGATTAATAATAAGCCTGGCAGGGGGAAAAAATAATTTAACTTGGTCAATTAGATGTTACTTTTTTTCACAAGTATGTATGTAGCCATACTGAAGCTGTAGGTCTCTGTGGCAACTCATGGGTAAAAAGCTGCAGCCTCACAACAACAGGTCGAATGACAAAAAAATTCTTTGGCTTAAATTGATTTTGGCCCAATCAGTACTGGGGAGTTATTCTGTCACTGAAGTCCTAGTGCCTTGCGTAACTGGGGTTTCATTTCCTGTTTCCATAATTCTCTAGCTGCAGTCTTGCAAAGGTTTATAACCTTGGTGTCTTTAGATGCATTAATTGAAGTTGGTGTTGAAGAGACTGGATCAGGAAGTTGAGGTGTTTCTGTTGAAGAATGAGTAGCATCCCACCAGTCCATGGTTCTGGTGAGAGATGAGGATGGAACCAGTAGAGAGTTGTCCAAAACCATAGCTTCCAAACATATCCCTTTGCTTGGCTCTGGGGGATTCTGGAGATTTACCAGTTCTTGTCTTTTGTCAGAGGAGGACTATTCAGCTGCATTAAATGCACTGGGACAGTTATTTGTCTCATCGTTCGGTTGTAAATTAGCTGAAACAGATGCATTTAATAATTTCTCATTTCTGAGCCAGTTGATCATAGATTGCTCTGTCCCCTTCGTGGGGAGGCTCTTTTGAATTTTCCCTTGAGTGTGTAACAGTAAGGGTTCCTTAGGACTCTTTTGATCTAATTTGGAGGGCTTCTGCATACAAGTATCAGAACATGACTGGGAACACATTGGCATGCAATGGGTCAGAGGTATCAAAAATACGGCCCACGGGCCAGATCCGGCCCATCCAGGGCTCTTATCCAGACCACCTCCTCTCAGCTGGTGCACCTCTCCCAACAGCACAGGTGCCCAGCAGTTATCCTCCCTGACCTCCATTCCCTGGCCTTCTTTCATTTCCCTTTCCTGCCTCAAATCCTGCCTCCTCTGTCTCTCCCCAGCCTCCTGGTTCTTCCTGTCAAGCTGGCCTCACCTTTCCTGCACCAGCCACCCCAGACTGGCTACAAAGCCCTGCCCCTGTATAGGCCTTGTCACAGTGTGGGACCACCACTCTCCATACCTGCGTAGGCGGGGAGTATGGGGTGGCATTGGCTGCCCAGACATGGATGCTCTGTGCTACAGTCACGTTGAGGGAAGCCTCAGACCTAGCAGTCACCCCCATTTTGCCCTTCAGGCCTGCCAGGCATGCTTCCCTTGTGTTCCATGGTGGCTGCTGGGCCTGTGAAGGACCCTGCCTGGCCACTTCCTGTGGCATGGGGCCAATGAATCTTGCTGTCTCTGCTGGCTTCCCCACCACCACTGGCTCCCATGTCAGTTGAGGTAAGCCAACCCCGGTCCTTCCCCTGCTCTGGCTTGAGATTGGGGTTGAGGCTGCTGGGGACTCAGTGGATGTGGCGGCCTGTGCCTCACTGATATGGGGCCCAGGAGTTGCATCTCCCAGATAGACAGAGAGAAAGCAAACTGTGCAGCTGGCCCCCTCGGGCAGGTGGGCTGGGTGTACTGGGGCTTGCACGGGGCAATTCCCAGCCCCCTATCTGCTTAACCCGCTACTGTGTCACAGCATCGTGCCCATTGGAGAGGAGGCAGCAGCACTGCATTCACCTCCCAACCTGGGGAAAAGATGGCCTTGCTGGAGCTCAGCCAAAACTGCTCTGCACTAGACACACCTCCCTTGCTCAGCCCAGCTGGTCCTCCGCCTCGGGAGGGAGGGAGGGAAGAAGGCTGGCTGCTTCACTGGAGGCTTCTCCAGAGCTGGATCTTGTGCCCCTCCCCAGGCAGCCAGGTTCCCCAGCTGGAGCCCGCCTCCCCCCTCCGGGTACTGTATGGGTGCTCTGACTAGGGATGCCATCTCCATTGGGAACTTCCTGGAGACTTGAGGGGAGGAGTCTAATGCAAGGAAATCTGTTCTCCAAAGTAGCCAGTTCCTCCAGGGTGATGCTCTGTATTCTTGGGGCTTGGAGGGCAACAGTGGGAGGGTTTCTGGAGTTCTGGCCCTGCTGGTGGACCTCCTGATAGCCCCTGGGTTTTGGCCACTATGTAACACAGAGTGTTGGGCTGGATGGGCTTCTCTTGTGTCCTAACCCCATGTGCTTCAGCATTATAAAAAAGGCAAACTCTTAAATTATGGATGATTAGGAAAGGGATCGAGAATGAAACAGCTGATATTGTAATGCCCCTGTACAGATCTATGGGGCAGCCTCATTTGGAATACTGTGTAGACTCAGGGGAACTGATTGGCCACTGTGTGAAAGAGGCTGCTGGACTAGATGGACCACTGGTCTGATCCAGCAGGGCTCTGCTTGTGTTCTTAAAGCATGTTTGTATTTTGACTAAAAAGTAATATAGTTAATTGGGTTTGCCTGTGCCCTTTATAAAGTTTATATATACATGGCCCGGCCCGGCCCGGCAAAGTGACATATATGTCAGGTCTGGCCCTCATAACAAATTAGTTCGACACCTCTGCAATAGGGTGTCATTGAGATCACCTAGATTTTCCATTCAAATGGAGAGGGGGGAAATCATGACAATTTCAGATTAAACAACTATTGTAGAAACAAATTTGGTGAACCTAGTGGGAGGGACTCCTATTTTGTGAAAACTATCATCCAGTAATCCTTTGTTTCAGTGATCATTCAGACTGCATACAAACAGAATGGTCTACCACTTTAACCAAAGTAATCCACAATATTGTCTGCTCCTATTTCTCTCCCCCCCCACACCCTGGGTCTTTTGGCAGACCACTTGCCAAGGAAAGGGAATGTTTTTGGATAGCTTTCCTTTAAAGTGGCAGCTGCATGCCTCCCCCTTTATGGGTAAAGCCCTCGCCCAGAGTGGGGAGATCACTGATCCCACTGAAAAAATGTGCCGCACAATGCACAGCATGACTCTTCCCCTTTGCCAAAATAGGAGGTGGGATCATACTGTGCATGGCTTGGCAGAAAAGTAATTTTTCATAAGGGTTGGCCTGCTTTGTGGCAGGAGCTTCATCTGTTCCACAATCACAGCTTTTGCACCAAAAAATCAAACCTCACAAAAATTCGGCACAGCAATCCTTCATGTAGGCAACATATTTTGTTTTGATGGTATTAACTCAAAAAGACTGACTCAAATAGAGGAAGGTTAATGGAAGTTTTCCAGCATGATTACAAGAGCCACGGTAGAGCAAAGGGGCAAGAGAAATGGCAGCTTTAACAATTAAACTCCCGACACCTTCCTGTTCACTCCTATTGCCATAATGCAGTGAAGTGCCACTGTTAATCACATCACTCACAACTTCTTATGTATCCCTTCTGGGATGTATTTCAGACAGTCTTTTTAAAAAATCTTTAGCAGAAGCTACAGTATTTTTTTCCAGGAAAATTGAGTAAATTTCTATTTTGGTTTGTCTTCTTATTTAGAAATCATTTCAGCATGTCTTTAAAAAATTTTGAGAGAAGGCTTTTTAAACTTGGTAATGAGACATACATTAAAAATAACTCCTTTTCCTGCTCATTTCTCTTTAACTGTCACAATGTGACAAATGACATAGGGAAGATGTGACTAGATGGCAATTACGGGGTATGTCCAATGTACCTCAGTTTTACCTCAGTGTATGACAAAAATGTATCCTGCGTGACCTTTGAATCCATCGTGTTTTCTTGCTTCCATAAGGTATGGATTTTTATTTTTCTTTGGTTGAATGCCAACAACCATTTACCAACAGGTTACTTACTATGATGACAATATACATACAACACCTTTTGGAGCTGTTTATCTGTAGCCTGGACCTGCATAGTAAAGATAAATAAACCACTTAATTTTTTGGATGTGTAATTGGATACTGGTGTGTGATAAAATTCTTCCCACTCATTTTATTTAAGGGTGTCCACATCACATAAGGGTGTTTGTACATGTTCTACATACAGCATAGAATAACATGATATATGGGTATGATTGGATGAATAACCCACATTCTGCTCCATACATGTTCCAAAGTTTCGCTATGTCCAGGATTCCATTCCAAATTCTTCCGATGACTCACTGTAAACTTCTATAAATTTCATTTGTGTGAACTATGTACACTTTGATAAATATATGTGTTTTAAACATAATTCAATATACAATGCAATCTGTCTTTTTCTAATGAAAATGCATATCCAAAAGCATATCCAGTGTGTGTCCAGTGTCCACCCACTAACCCCCAGTTTTTAGTTATTTGTTTTTTAAAAAAATTACCCCATCTTTGTCTCTCTTGAGTACTCATCCAGTGGGAAATGGTTAAAAAGTGTACATATGCAATTCAGTTTCATGATATGGAAGGCTTAAATTAGCAGGGGACTCACAAGGACTTCTGGGGGTCTCTCATTTCTCCTCCCCAACTTTCCCCATTTTTCCCTTCTCCAAAAAGCCTCTCGCTTTCTCATGATTCCTTCTCTCCTTCCTGCCCTCCAGCCAACCTACTTTTATCTGCTCCCCCAATCTTCAGTTTTCTCTCTTGCCCTACCCTGGCCACCTATCCCTGGGAAAAGTCTGCCAAGCTGTATAGTATCAGTCACCAGGCCAGGATCACTTGTACGATGGGGAACATTCAAGGGCTTATGAGGGGTATCTCATTTTCCCTGGTATCCCTTTCCCACACTATTTCTTCTTTCCCTCCTCCTGGCAGCCCATCCATATACTCATGTTTCTCTGCTTCCATATCTCTTTTTCACTCACCCACCAAACTACTTTTTCTCTGCCCCCATCTCCAGCTATATTTATTATTTATTTCATTTATACCCCAACTTTCTCTACAATGGGAGCCCAAAGTGGCATCCTTCATTTGTTTCCATTTTAACTTCACAACAACCCTGTGAGGAAGACTGAGAATGTGTGACTGGCCCAAGGTCTCCCAGATCCTAGTCTGAAACTCTAACCACTACACAACACCGGCTTTTATGTAATGGCTACTGTTAAACAGTACTGAACAATGTGTAATGAGATGCTCATGTGGTATCAAGTTGCTTGGTAATTACGGATGGGCCTGAATCTGATGAATCCTCCTTCAAAATGGCCCTGCAAAGGCCGTTGCCCTTCCCCCTGCATTCTCCCCTTCCACACAACTTCCTGTTGCTGCTCCTGCCTCCTGTCCAGTGCCAGAAATTACCTGTCCCTCCTCTCATCATCTTCAGTCCTGGGGCGTCTAGCCCACACCAAGCACACCCCTCCATGGCCCCTCCCAGCTCAGAGCCAGAAAGCAGCTGTGCCTCCTAAAGGGGCGCAAATCCCTAATACTTGTCCTCCTCCATCCTCCACAGGTACCTGCACAGGGTGCACCCGATCATGTTGCCACTGGAGGAAAAAGTGGTGGCCAGCAGGAAAAAGAGGTCCCCTCCCTCTCAGTAGGGAGAAACAGAGGTGGAGAAGGAGGCCCATCCAAGAAATGCTCTCTGCACTCAGGCTGCTGTGGGTGGGACATCAAGGCAGGCCATCCTTGAGAGGTCATTCCCACAGGGATGCAAATAGTGCCATCCAGAAGGGCTACGTGGAAGCAGTCACTCATATCATTGGCAAGATGATTGCTGTCAATGGCCAACCCTTCTCCCTCATGGAGGATGTAGCCTTTTGCCAGCTGCTGTAACATCTGGCTCACTGGTACTCTGTTCCCTCGTGTGGCACCATGAGCCGATGAGTATTGCCTGCCATGCACTGCTCTGCAGTGGTGATGGTCAAGGCTGAGCTCTGCAGAGTTCAAGGCAAAACCATGCACTTCATGCCAGCAGTACAGCTACCACTCCCTCACCACCCACTGGTAGCAACCAGAGGACCTGCCTGTCCATGCCCCAGAAGGGGACACTCCTGATACTGGGCAAAAAAGTGGTTCTGCTTGGGTGGGAGGATGGCTGCCTCTGTCAGGTGGGGATGGGCTCCTTCACTCAACACCTACCTCCTGAAACAACAACATCTACCTCATAACACAACACCTACCTCATGATTGCTTTAAATGAGAAAAAAAATCTGATCTCCACTGGTCTAGTGAGGCTGGGGTGCCTGCCAAGCTGTTGTGGGGTATCTTTGGGGAGCCCCTCTCAAAACTGTGGGGATGTCTGCCTTTCTGTCCTTCACAACTTGCCTTTGAAGACTTGGGGGGGCTGCAAGAGTAGGGGGGATACTTGCCTTGCTTTCAGTGTCTGACTGGGGTGGGGTGGGGGTCTGCCTAGGAGAAGCTTCCCTGTGAATTTGGTGTCACTGAACCATCCCATAGACTCATGTAACTGTAGCTGTCTTTTCCAGAGAGAGCACTGGGGAGACCTTTTTTGGATGCCTATAGAGACTGAAGAGATTATAGAGAAGTGAGTGGCAGGGTTAGGTTCCCCGTGCATTTGGTATGTGTAGCTTTCAGGGGGTCCATTCCATACACTTTGAACCTGTGTCTGACATCTCCCCCAAAAGCACTTTCCTGGCTTTACCTTAATCCTGTTGGGTTTGCACTACCACAGTGACACTGGTTCTGCTGGGCTTGCAGAAATGCTCCCCATCTTCAGTTTCTACTGCAGAGATTTTTGGAGACTTTGATTCTGTTCTGCTGAGCTTCTATTGCCCTTACTTTTTTTTTTTTTTTGTTTTTTTCTCCATTGGAAAAAATGGAGGATGGGGCACCTTCATTGGGGGGCCATAATTCAAACCCTGTAAATCCAATCCTTACCAACCTTGGAAGGCAGGTAGAGGAGAGTCAGCCAGAGATCCCCTGAAAGTTTGGTGTCTTTAACACACCAGGAAGCTGTTCTACTGCATCATGAACCTCACAATCAGAACCAGTTCATTTGAAAAAAGTTTGTGAAGGTCTGTCATTAACAAACTGCACATGCCACAAATCCAAAAACCAAACTGCATTGCCACTCCCCTTGCTTTGTTGGAACCAGCAGCCTGAAATTGTTGACCAAACCATTTTGTTTTGAGTACCATTTTCTCTTTAGCACGTAGGTGTGTCTCTTGGCAGAATAATATTTCCGGGCGGGATTTTATAATAAAGGAAGTCATCCTTTTCTGCTTGATGCAGTTATTTACTCCTATAACATTAATTGTTCTAATTTTGTATTGTAACGATTCCATGTTTTACTGTGTGTGTGTGTGTTTAAAAGTTGGTTGGCATGGCTGTGTGGGACAATCTAGAATGCTGAAACAGGCAAGTTGTGTGATTGGTGAGTGACAGAGAGGGGGAGGGGTTTTTGGAATGGATGCTGTGTGGATGATTTGAATGTCTATCAGGAGTGACTGTTAAAGTTTAGACAGTTTATGATGACAGTTGAGTAAAACAGGTAGTCAGAGCAGAGTGTGCTGTGTAAAAGAGTTAATATGAGTTTTGTCCTGAGTTCTCTGTGTGAGAAGTTTTCCTGTGTGAAATATAAGAGTGAAGTCTCTGTGTGAAGCAGACGGTTAAGTTCTGTGTTATAAGAGTAACAGTTGAAAAGCTGAGAGTCTAAGAAAAGTACAGTGAAAAGAGTTATAAAGTTGCCTATGAAATATCCCTGTCAGTGGAGAGAGGCTTGGGAGAGACACCAAGCATTTGGTCAAATCATTCTCAGTACTGTTTACCTTGTTCACCCTCGTGTTTATACTTTCGTTAAATAAATCCTATTTACTTCAAGTTTATCAGGTAAGTAAAGAATCCTTCCTCAGACCACATAGTTCCTCGAAAGGCCTAGACCCCGCGCTACAATACCAACCCCAGAAGCCAAAAGAAGAATTGGAATTTATTAAAATTCCTGGTGGCAGCCAGAATACCCTACAGAATAAAACATAAAGAACATTTTAAAAGTAAAACTAGACCTCCCCAGATAAGAGGTCGTCACATATATGTACCCAACATTATATATTTTAAGATTAATTTTATCTACTACTACAGAGGACTATTTCACAGCACTACTCACAGCACTGCTAACCCTTCCCACCGCTCTGTCCGAGCTGCTACTGAATAAACAAACATTCACAGTGTCAAGAAGCACTCCCTACCCTCCCTTCTCCTCTCCCTACTCACCCTTCCCCCCCTACCCTCTCTCCCCTTCTTCCCCAAAAACTGTAATCAAACAACTGAACTTTAAAGCCTTGAAGACATAATACACTGGACTATACAATCTCACAGTGCAAATCGGATTACTAACTACTCCACCCAGTGGCCTCCTACCACAATAGCAGAGGAGCCCGAAGACCCCAGCCTTTGCTGTTGAGCAGTCAGCACCACCAGGATGCCAAGACCCCTTACAACCCACCCCCTCCCCCTCTTTATAAGATTGAGTACCATAAAATAAAACCATAACAATACAATACATGCTTAAAGTTAGATAATGCAAGGTCAGAGTGCAGATAACTGACGCTTGTTAGACTTCTCCCAGGACCAGATTACGTTTCCTCCATCTCTAGATCAGGGCGAGGGTGCATTTCATCTTCTTGAGTTGGTGAGTTAAGTGAAGCTTTCTTTTATTGGAGTGCAGCTCAGACTCTTGATTAAGATCCAGCCGAAGAGCCTTTAAAGTCGATCTGCCTGATTCTTCGTCAAAGATTTCATATTTACTACGCTGATGAAAAAAACAGATTCTGGCAGGGGTGATCCATCTATAGTTAATTTTGGCTCTCAGAAGTCTAGAGGTAATAGGTTTTAGTTCCCGTCATAATTGGATCGCTTCCACTGGGATGTCCAGAAATACTTGTATCTGCTTGCCTTAATTGTTTAAAGCGCGTCTTAGTCTTGCCTCCTCCAGGATTTTCTTCTTCATGCGTAGATCTCCAAACATAATGATTATATCTCTAGGGGTTTTCCTGGAGGGATTATTAGGCGCCCCCTTGTAGTACACTTTCACTATTATTGGTGTGATACCCTCCTCTAAATTCAGTTCACTAGCAAGCCAAGATGTCAGGAAGCAGTCCAACTCTGTTATCGCTTCTGCTTGGTCCTCAAAGCCCCGAAGTTTAAGGTTATATTTTTAATGTCCATTTCAAGCACCATCATTTTCTCTTTCATTTGCAAGTCTGTAGATTGAAGAATTTGTATGTCTTCCTGCAGCAGGGAGGTTCTTTTCATCAAGTTTTTGATGTCTTGTAATTGTGTTTTCACTGGGTCTAACATTATTGAGAAAGAGTCCATGAGCTTTTTTTCAAGTTTTGCCATTGTCAAATTAAAGGTCTCTGTAGTTAATAACGTGGCCGGGGCGGTTTGTGCGCTCCTTTTTACGGCCTCCGCCAATTTAATTACTGTTACACCTTTCGTTGTCCGCAATTCTTTCTTTTCCGAGGGAATAAAATAAACCGGTAAGGGTTTTATTTTCTTTGGGGATGGAATCGTTCCCCCCCCCTCCCCAGCTTTTGGCATTATATAGAGAGGAGAAGTGATACTCAGGTTTGACCTTTCATGTGATGAAGAGATCAGGAGGTGAGACCGTCACAATCAGGTGTCCACCATCTTCCCCCAATGCCACATGCCCCTCTTCCCTGCAATTCTTGAGCTTCCTTGAAAAGGAGAAAGAGGGATGTGGATAAGCATATGGAGCAGAAGTCCATCAGTGGCTATTAGACACAAGGTATAGATAGGAACTGTTGGGGCAAGTGATGCTCTGTATTCTTGGTGCTTGGGGGGGCAACAGTGGGAGGGCTTCTAGTGTTCTGGCCCCACTGCTGGATCTCCTGATGGCACCTGGTATTTTTGGCCACTATGTGACAGAGTGTTGGACTGGATGGGCCATTGGCCTGATCCAACATTGGCTTCTTTTATGTTCTTATGTGGCTCCCGTCATAGTGAGCCTGTCAAAGTGGCCCAGCCATCTAATACCAGAGGCAGTGGCAGGTTTTCCCCTAATCACACTTGTAGCCAAACATAGCTTTTTAATACCCACCAAAGTAATAAATGGATGTCATTCAGTTTTATCTGCAAAGGTATAGGTATGATAGCAGGGATACTACAAGAGTACAGAGTAAGTCTGTCAGTGAGGATCCTGGTATCTGGAGCGAAAAGCAAGTTTGACATCCCAGTTTGCAGCTCTGTGGGAACAACTAAGAACTAGATTTGTTCCTATGTGCCTAGAGCCTCCATGCCTTCTGTTTCTTAAGTCACATCAGAGTATGTCAGAAGCATAGGAACTATCCTTATACTAATACCCAAGTTGCCCCCTCCGTGCGGATATCTATATCTGCACTTTGGGGGCACTTGGGGGCAGGGGGAGGTTTGTGCACATGTGGGGCAGTCCCCACATGTGCACAAAAATAAAAAAAGTTTAAAAAAAATTCGGGGGGATGTTTAAATCCCCCCGAAAGTGCAAGAGCGTCTCCTGCGCGTGCGCAGGAGATGCTCTGCGAACGCTGCCACCGGCCGGGTGGGTGGGGAGGGGGGAGAGGCCAGGCGGGGAGGAGAGGCCTCGCTGCTGCCGCCGCCTCCTCCCCGGAGCCAGCAGGCCGGCCGGGGAGGTAGGTAGGTAGGGCGGGGGGGGAGGTAGGTAGGGCTTGTGATTCATCTAGGCCAGCATTTCGCATGATATATTCTGCATATATATTAAATAAGCAAGGCGAAAATATACATCCTTGTTGTAGGGCGGGGAGGAGAGGCCTCGCTGCCGCCGCCTCCCCGGAGCCGGCAGGCAGGGCGGGGGGGGGGAAGACCGGCCTGGGGGGCAGACACCGGCCTCGCTGCTGCCGCCTCGGGGAGATCGAGGGGGGTGGAGGAGACGGGGCTCTTCTCCCCCCCCGCGAGTATCGCGGGTCCCCCTCTTGTCTTTTATATAATCAGAAACATTCTTGAAATGTATATAGTACTTTTCTTCTAGATGCCATATCTTCCCATATCTTCCTATATTGCAGACCATGGGTTAGAGCCAGTGATCCATTGGTGCAAGGATCACAGATCTTTGCTGCATTCTTCTCTCCCCCCCCCCATCCAGCAGCAGTCTTTTCTAGCCCTAGGAAAGTTGATTCTCAGACATTTTCTGCAGACACAGTTCTCCCCGCACTGGCGCTTGTATTCCTCCACTGCTCTCCCTCATTTCCATAGATGTTTTTATAGTCCCAGGTGCAAAAATGCTGTTTGTCCCCTGTTGCTCCACGACATCAGACTTCCCTGTTTCTGGGAATTCCCATGCTGTGCCGCAAGAGGGGGCAAACTGCATTTTTGCTCCTGGAAGGGAGAAATCATCTGCAGAAACCAGGGAACACTGCGGATCAATAGAACAGCAGGTAGAAGAAAACTTGACAATGCGGAAAATGCCTCAGGGTCACGGGAACTGGATGGACTGATAGTCACCTGGGTCAGGAAAGCTGCACTGAGGAAGCACCGATCTGCTGATACAAGAGATCTCACCCCTTTCCTCCTTCTCAGTGTAGCACCCAATCCATGGGGGTCTCATGATCCCAGGAATCAACTTTTTCAGGGTCAGTAGGGCCTGTTGGGGGGAGGGGTCCTTGGCAAAGATCCACAACCACCAGTGCTGTCTGCTGATGGCTCACTGGATCCAACTCCAAAGCTCTAATGCTAATGAATTTATTATTTATTATTTATTTATTTGATTTATATCCCGCCCTCCCAAAGGCACAAACCATAAGTGCTGCTAGGGATCCATCTTTGAATCTGTGGATGTTTAATTAATCTTCAAAATCAACCAGGGGACATATGGACCAGGACCAGAGTGCCAAGGAAATGGGACATCCTCTCCATGTCATTTCCCAATTGAAAACACCCTCCACTTTTTAAAAAATAAATGAAAGGGGAGAAAGACAATATAGGGACTAGTCATCTTTCTTTCTGGGACTTAAGGAACCAAGCTACATAATGCAAACATCACATGGGGTCTGGCTCGAAAAATTAGTAGTAAGAGAAACCACTTAGTGAATCCAAATCTGAAGTGGACTGCCTGGGTCAAGTTCATAACAGCTGTGATTTATCCAGCTATAGACAACACCCAGAAAAGTATCTGTATTTTTATATAACAAAAATACAAAGAGACATACAATTAACCAAGACAGACTGAAATGTGGAAACAGTATAATTTACCCCAAAATTAATCCCCTAATATTAATCTAGTTCAATATAGAATACATTTTACCAGCTCTTATACTTTTAATGATGCTAAGTTTGTAATGCTGAATTAGAGAAAGGTTAATTAAAGGTTTCAGTCGCACTTTCTATGACCATGACCCAACAAAGGGCCAAAGGCAATTAAAAAACCCAAACTTTTATTTATTCCTATTGCTAGATACATAGAAATGCCACCATTAATTATCTCCTTGATTACTAAGAACTTGTCTTATATCTCTTTGATGATGTAAGATGGCAGTTATGGCAATGAGGTGCTACTAAAAATTCTCTGTAAGACTTAATTAGGTCATTTGTTTAATATATGAGTTTCTTTTCTTTAAATTTAGGAAGCAGGGTTTTTTTTACCTGCTATAGTAATTCTCATATTTATAAGCCATGAGCACATCCTTGTCCTCCTAAATTAAGTATTTCAGAGAACTGTTTGCTTTTGAGTCCTTAACTTCCTTCCTCAGGTAGATGGTTGTGGATTGGATAGGCATGATGTGCATAGCAAGACAATTGCCTATTTCCAGTGCAAATAAAACTGCCATTACTTACCAATAGCTTTCAAGCAGTCACACAAAAATTAGGGAAGGAAAGCAAATATAGCAGAGGATAAAACTGATGTTTAGGGTTGCCAAGTCTTACTAGGTTAAAAGCAGGGGAGTCCAGGGTCGTTTTCCCTCGAATGCTAGAGCGTCCCCCCTGCAATGTGTCCAACGTGATGATGTCACTTCCGGGTGACGTCATCGCACTGGGCATGTCTCTGCGTGCCTGGCACTTTGGGGGTGGGGTTCTCCCTGGCAGCCCGATCTGGGTCGGTGGGTAAGGGACCTATTGAGTGGGAATTCCTCCACCCACCCACCCCCGGGGGGACCTGGCAACTCTACTGATGTTCCATTTGCTAAACGCCCCGCAATCACATTACTTTCACTAAGAGAATGAAAGTTAACCTTTCTGTGTGGCTACCTTTCTGTCCAAATTCAGTGGGATCTCCATTTACTAGAATGACTCTTGAAAGGGACATCCAGATGTGCTCCAGTTCTACAGCTACTCATGGCTCTGACACATTCCTTTAGAAAGCTGGTCACTGGTTCAAAGTTGGCCATTTGAATTTTTCCTTTTCCTTTTCCCTTTCCCCCGTCTGTGCTGTGCCTGGCAACCAGTGAGAGCTTCAGGGCAGGGACATGGAGCTGTCTACACCATAACATAACTTCTGGGATTTCCATAGAAATCATAGCATTTCTGGCAATTCCTACAGATCCATAACATAACTTCCTAGTTTTCTCCAGAAGCGATGTTGCAGCACAGACTATGGTGACTCAAAATTTTATCCCATCCCACTCCTGGCAGTCCTATGCTGTGTGGTTGGGGGAATCATAGTTCATTGGTATTTGTTTCTTGTGTGACAATAAGACAGTAGCTAATGTAGGTAGCAGTCAGATCTCCAGATCCAACTGGGTGATGCAGTAGATGAAGGTACATGGCTTACCACTTGCCCTCTAATATCACGTTAATGGCATGCCACATTCAAGGGACAGACAGAATAGATATTTTATTGCCAGAAGGAATTTGGCTTCTGCATCAAATTGAGGAGAAAAGCAGGGTATAAATAATAAGTAAACGTTGTGCTCCTAGCACTTAGCAATAGCACAGATAGTATAAGGTTGTTTAGTCCCCTCTTAACCCATCCTACTTTGAGGTTGAGGAGCCATAACAGAGTAGGGTTGCCAAGTCTACTCACCCCTCGGAGCGGGGGAGCCTCGCTGGGCTCCGGGAGCTCTCAGTGGGCGCGCGCGTGCAAAGCCCGTGCGCGCCGGCAGCACATCACAGAAAGTGACGTGCTATGTGCTCACATTGGGGGCGTGGCCCAGATCGTCAGGGGGAAAACCATATGGTTTCCCCCCCGACAATCTGGGCCACGCCCCCAACATGAGCGACGTGGCTGTGTCACCTCTGGTGACGCAGCTTCGGGGGCGGAGTTCCCCCCAGGGCCCGATTTCGCCACGTCGGAAATCGGGCCTCCAAAGCAGGGAATTCCCCGCCCCCCGCCCCACTTGGCAGCCCTATAACAGAGTGAAAATTCTCACATGAAGGTCCAGGATGTAAAGAGAACATCCTATAACTGGCAGCAGCACAAAAACAAAACATTAAAAGATATTAATTAAAATCCCACATGAAAAAGCCCTAGCCCATATATAAAAAATAGATCATAAAAACAGACGACATAAAACAACAATTTCCAAGCTAAAACAGTGTTTTAAAAAATAAATCCCTCAATTAAAATGGGTGAATGGAAATTTACAATGTAGGTGCCTGGTGAGGTGAACAGAAAAAAGCCCACAGGAAAAAAGCCAAGGGAAAAACCCACAGTCATAAATGCTCACATTTTTTTAAAAGCCGACAAAGGAAAAAACACCACACGGAAAGAAGCCCACATGGAAAAATACCATGTAAAGCACCTATATTTTATATTGTTATTTTAGGATTAAAACATCATATTCACATGTGACAATTTGTGTTATGATTTTATCAAGTATAATTAAATAATAATTTTGCTATGTTAATAGTAAATTACTTCATTACTATACAAAAGTGGCCTGTATGTAGAGGGCTTTAATGCTCTTGAGTATAAAGGCTTGGAAGAGAAAATACAGGAAATAAAGTTACCATTTTGTTATCAACAAACTTTATTAATAAGGAAAAACCTAACAACAGAAATTAAACTCTATATAGAAATATGTTTAAAATAAAATAAAATAATTTAAATTTATTAATTTACCATTTGTCAAATTTTGTAATGTTGGTATGAAGTAATTTCTAAAGTAAACACAGAAAGATGTTAAATTGTGTATCGACTGTCTAGTATACACAGCTTTTGAACAACTATATGGCTTAAAACTCTTCAAATTGATATTCTTTACTTGTTTTGTTATTAAAAATTAAAACCATAGGATAACGTTAAAATAAGTCGATTTTCTAGCTCGATTTCCCTTTACTTGTGTTTTAACAAATACAGTGTGGTACACCCAGTAACCATGACAAAAGACTAACTAACCCTAATAGCAAAAGCAACAATTATTTAATAACAACAATAATAACGATAATTTAATAGCAACAACAACAATAACTCAGATATAATTCTTCATTGCAAATTAGCCAATCTTCCACCTGGTCATACTGCTGCACAGAAGTGGCAACCATGTCATGTAGTGCCTCATATTTCCTCTTTTTCGCCTCTTGACAACCTGCCTGTGCATTAGCCAGTGTTAGTTTGTGGCAAGCCAGGCCCCTCTGCAGTCCATCAAACAGAGACCGCAAACTGGGATGACTGCAGTGGAATAGGGTAAATTAAGAGCATTGTGAAATCCCTCACAACAGTTTGTAGTTTTTGGTGACCGTTCCAGGGCTGCACCGTGATGATTCCCTATTCTTATAGGAAATTGAGGATCTCTACCTGCTGCGCCCTCAATATGTGTCAATGCCATATGTACAGTTGGTAAAACATATCTAGCACTTTATCAAAGGTGCCATCTCCATAGATGGTGTCTTTCTTTAATTCAAGCATAAGATCTCTATCACCTAAAACCAGAATTCTGTCCGGATTTTCCACACCTCAGTGGCTGCCTAGAGACACAGACATCAGGGGGCGCAGAGAAGCTCCCTCAGAAAAGGTGCCCCTTCTGCGGCCCTCCCTCCGGATGCCTGGGCAGGGGCGGGCCAACATTTGAGGGTGCCCGCCTGCCCCCACTGTCTTCCCTTCCAGCCCGGCAACTGGGAGCACGCTGCTGAGTGCCGTCGTTGAAGTCATCGTCCCACCTTCGCCTTCCTGACGCCCTCCTGCCAAGGCAGGGGGGAAGCATCACATCCCCCCCCTCGCTCTGGAGTGGTGTGCATAGTTCCTCCAGGACTCAGGCCAGACCTCAGCACCACTGCCTGGACCCTCCATGGAGAGAATCCTCCTGAGAGAGGGGGGTGAACCACCCTGCCCCCACACTGGATCTTTCGGCTTCTGCAGCCAAAGACAACCCCCCACATACACACACACCCTGGCCCTGTAGGACAGTTTCCCAGCCTTACAGCGACAGAAGAAACACGTGGAGGGCTTTCTTCTCCTGGTCCCATCGAATGGAGCATGTTTTTATCAAAGCCAGCCTTGCCTGCTTAGACCCCTTGAAAAGGGTGGTGGGGACGGAACGTAAGATTTTGCCCCATGTTTACCAGGAGGGCGGGGGTTCAATGGTTCCTGTAATAATGTCTGAGCAGAAATTCTATGACATGTTACCCCATTGAAGTCCTTTCCCTCCTCAGGCATTGCACAAGTCTCCAGGTATTTTCCAACCTGGAGTTGGCAACCCTAGTGAATGTTCCCCTTGGGATACATCCCATTCTACTCCCTCACAGTTCTACCAGACTGCCCTACATGCAGGGCTAGATTTATGTATAAGCTGTATGTACTCCAGCGAGCACTGCAACCAGGGTCTCAAAATCGATTGACCCTCCTGGGCCCCAAAGACATCAGACTGGCAACAGCCAGGGCCAGGGCCTTCTCGGTGGTGGCTCCATACTGATGGAATCAGCTCCCGTAAGAGATCAGGGCCCTTCGGGACCTTTTACAGTTCATCAGGGCCTGCAAAACAGGGCTCTTCCACCAGGCTTTTGGTTAAGGAGCTGCCGCCACTAACAATACCAACAACATTATCACTAAAGATCGCAAATGATAATTGAGAAAGACAGAGCCTGTGCCCTGATTCCATCATTACAGCCTGTGCCTGCTGCATATATATGATAAAGATTGAGAATCTGATGAGCAAGGCAGACCAGAGATTATATTAACATAACTGTTGCTGCCATCCCTAAGTATTAGTTTACAACTAGCTAGCACTTTATGATATCGGATTGTTTTTATATGGTTTTATCTATGTTATAATTATTCTTATGTTTTATCCTTTGTAAGCTGCTCCAAGCCTGCTTTGACAAGGAGGGTGGGGTATATATCAGATAAATAAATAAATAAGCTACAGTTTAGGGCTTCAGGTTATGAGGGACCTCTAATTCCAAAAATTACTCAAAAATTGCTAAATTGCCATTTTTGGTAATGCTATGGGGCTTCTTAAACTTGGCATAGTGTAGGGCCCCAGCATGTCTTAATCTGTCGTTGCCTATGTGCCTCACCAGCCTGCCTTGAGCACTTCTCACTATGCAGCTGTGTGTCGTATGCCCATCACATGCCATGCCTCTCATGGCCAGTTAGGCAAGCTCCCCCGTGTCTCCTCTGTCACTGGAGCTATCTGTTTAGCATCTGCTCAAGGACAATTGCAACAAGGAGGGAGATGGGAAGTTTGGCCTATGGGCAGTCAAGACAGTTGAATACATGGTGCTCACCTGCTGAACCTGCCAACTGTAAAGTTCATGGCATCCCAACACAGCACTGCTGATCAGGGTGTGCATTTGGGTATCTCTGAACTGAAAGTACAACCCAAACTTGCTGTTTTGTTTCAGCTCAGGGATATCTGAAATTCTGGATTCCTGAAATTTATCTCACTATTTCCAGGGTTTTTTTCTGGGTTATTTTGGCTTCTATTGGAATCAAGGGTGGGGATTGGCCTGGCATGTAAGTTTGGACACCACACCCATTTTCTTGGGGAATTGGAGATGGGAAGGACTGGGTGGTGAGGGTAAAGACTTATCCAGCATCAAGCTTACAGTGACCATTACTGTACATTATGCAGATATCTTTATCTTGGTAACCCAATTACATAGCAACTGAAGAGCAATTAAATGCAGCCATCTATCATGATTTCTGAACATATGAAAATAACTTCAGATTGTAAGGATGTGCACAAATATAGGAACTATAGCATTGTGTGCTTTCTGTATTTGTGCATGCTATTCCTGTCAGCTGGGAGGGATCTCATCAGATCTCAGAAGCAAAGAAGGATTGGTATTTGAAAGGGAGACCACCAAGGAGGACTCTGCAGAGGAAAGCAATGGCAAACCACCTCTGCTTCTCACTTGCCTTGAAAGCCCCTTGCTGGGGTCGCCATATGTTGGCTATGACTTGAAACCACTTTACACACACATTCATGTCCACAGTAAGCACTTTGTACCAACATCTTTGTGCCTGCATTGGGAGTGCCTTGATTTCCCCATGAGGGTGATAGCAAGCTCTAACTCTGGTAGTAATACTCACCTGTTCAACTCACCTGTGATTTCTGAATACATACCTAACTGTTAACATTTAAAGCTGTTGGCCAATTTTTGTGAGATGAAATTTCTATTTGGAGAACTGCAAATAATATGATATTTTTTAAAAAATAATATATTTGTTGCTAAAGGGATTACGTTGGCATCCATTTCAGATTAATCAACCGATGCTTTCCCCAGCCTACCGTTGTATTGCTATGAACAGAATTTGCTTCTGTGCATCTATAAATTAATGTATGTAGCGGGTGCTGAATATTCTGCACTATTCATGTAGTTAAAATTAACTTCTTATGGTAATTGCTTATCAGTTTCATAAGCATAATTTCCATGATTCCAACCTGCGTTCTCAGGACCCTGCTACCTTTCCATATAGAACTTTGTATTTTTCACCAGTTTTTACTGTTTAAAATGTATATATATGTAAATTATTATTCGACCAAGCATCAGATTAAAAATACAGTATAAATAGTTGCATCTCCTTTGACTTGATTATACTTAAATATAAAATATAAATTACCATTGAATTTATTTTTGCCCTATTCATTGTACAACATATTGTGTATTATAGAGTCCCTTTGCCTTTACTTATGTTACGGGGATGCCTTCTTATAAGACCAGCCCCAGAGACTAGAATTTAGAGGCAGCTGATAAGGAGAAATGGGAATAAACTAGACAGTCAGATAAAATTATATTATGATTTTATGAAAATATAGGTTGCTTGACCAAGAAAGCATCCATTTTATTTGTAGAAAACTTTTTCATATGTATAATTGATCCTAGTTTTATTAGGTATATTTTAAATAATAATGTGATATTTGTAAATGCTGTACTCCAAGGAACACTTTAGCCTCGGCAGGGAGGGCGGGGTACAAATCAAATGAATAAATAAATAAATAATTTAGCTTGAACACGCTTAACTCTATTGGATTGTGGCCTGAGTCTTTGAAAAGGAGCTATACAGTGTTCCAAGCACAGGCTTGGTTCCGAAGAAGTGTGAAACTCCTTCCACATGCCCAATTAGGTGGTGCTTTGTACAGGTGGTTTGCCATTGCCTGCCTCCATGTCAGCCCTGCTTAGCTTCTAAGATCCGACAAGATCAAGCTAGGATAGGGGTAACCAGATCAGGGCCCCTCCTCAATAAAACATAATTATTTTCAGTAATAATCATGAAATAAAATGGAGAATAATAATAATGGCCACAAAAGAAATGCTGACAGTGATTTTTTTCTTTTATTTAACTTTGTATATATAATCATCCAGCCAGTAAAAATAAAATTCAAATTTCAACACACTAGTCCATCACAAGAGCCAGCACAGTGTAGTGGTTAAAGTGTCAGACTAGGATCTGGGAAATCCAGGTTCAAATCTCCATTTGCGCCACGGAAGCTTGCTGGGTGACCTTAGGCCAGTCACATTACCTACACACTAGCTCTGACCTGGATAGCCCCAGGAAAGTCTGATCTCATCAGCCCAGAGGCTAAGCAGGGCTGACATGGAGAAAGGCAATGGCAAACCAACACTTGGAAAGGCTTCTGTTCTCCATTTTGAAGCCCAAGAGCTGACCATCCCAAACATCTACAAGGTATTTTTGAGAGCTAGGAGTCTGCCTTTGTGCTAACTTTTGCTAATACTAGCCAAAGCATCACAAAACGGTGATTGCAAGCTTCACCAGACTGGAAGTTAAGAAACACACTTCCTTTCAAAGAAGCTGCCTCCATCCTCCATTGTTTCCAAAGGACTAAAGTCAAACAAGAGAATTTTTGCAGCAGAAACTGAAGGAGGGGGCATTGTTACAAGCCCAGCTAAACCAGTGCAATGTACAGAGTACCCAGCAGTACCAGTGAAAGCACAAGGTGCCGAGCTGAACCCAGTGCCACTGTGACAATGCCAGCTCAACAGGACTGATGTCAACCATAGAATCACAGTCCAAGTGGGGGCAGGGGGGGTTCGAAGCCCAGCAAACCCAGTGCCACTGTGTCAATGCCAGCTGATGTCAAGCAAAGAATCACAGTCCAAGGGGGGGGGGGGGTTGGAAGCTCAGCAGAACCAGTGCAATGTACAGTGCCTAGCAAACCCAGTGCCTTCTCGTCATAATATTAACAAAGGTTTGCTACTATCCTATTTTTACTTATTAGATTCTTATCCCACCCTTCCCTGCACACAGGGCTCAGGGTGGCTCACAACCAGGGCCAGATTTAGACTTGCTGAGGCCCTAAACTATACAAAACCCAGAGGCCCCCTACTGTTTTAAATTATATCAGCTGGTCTCAGAAAAATTTAAAATATATACGCCTTTTTAATATTTGAAAATATATTGTCTTTTAATTTTTATTAAAAAATAATAAAAGATGTGTTTACAAAATCACAGAAATAATTACATAATTAAAGGGTTTTAAAATGACAAATAAGGCTCCAGCAGATTGCGAGGCCCTAAGCTGTAGCTTATTTAGCTTATGCGTAAATCCGGCACTGCTCACAACAATTAAAAACACAGATAAAACAATAAAAACCTTCTACAGTTTTATAAATTAAGCACACCAAGATGGCCCATAAACCCAGGAGCATGATCTTACGGGTATATAAAGTGCTGAAGATTAAGAAAGGGCAGTGCGTAGTCACCCCCAGCAGTCGCCGAACATACCAGGTCAGAGGGTGGAGCAGAGGAGGCCAGAATAACAAGACACCCATTGCCTCAACGAAAATACATTCTGTCACCAAGCAGGATAGGGATGAGAAGGTCTTGAGATCACGAAGTGAAAATAAAGGGACGGGGGAGACATGGAAAAATTTTGTGATAGGAGACAGAAATGGATGAGAAATGTGTGGAAAAGAGGGAGATAAATTAAAAGAGAGAAAGGTTGTTTTATCTGGCTGCAACATCCTAACTACTGCTTTGCAAGATCTGGCTGAGCTGGGTACAAGGAAAGGAAGAGAGAAAGGCTAGACTAATTGGAGAAAATGACCTGCAGGCTGGCAATGACTGCAGCAGCTATCAGTCATGAAGAAAGGGAAGCCTAGCCAATCCTCAAGTGCTTTTTGCTATGGTCAGACTTCCCTGCACCCCTAGTGGCTGCAGCCAGAAGTGCATTTCAAAATTAAAATTAAAGACGTTCAGGTAGATGCAGCATGACACTGGCTTCAAGGTGTGTCCAGCTGACTTCCTCAAGCTGCACCCAGGGCCAACCACACACCCTGCCCCGCTCCTTGGTATGCCACTGGTAAAAACTGCATGATTTAAAAAAAAAAAAAAACATCAGGAAGAAGTGTTCTAGTTTATCCCTTTTAATTTCTAGGTATACAGAATGATTAATGTGAGAGAAATTTGAAAAACACCACTCCTCACCTTTATTCTGAAGAAGAACTCTCTATTCTACCCCTCTAGCATTCTGCCGCCGCATTTCCCCCTTCATTCTGCAGCATATGTCAACCAAGTCTCAAACCAACCCCAATGCCTGTGTAAACAGAAGTGCGGGTTGTTTTTGTGTTTTATAGCTTGCCTCAAAACTGTGAGGTAAGGTACTCGTTGTGCTTTATGTGAGAAGGCATTCCACAATCAAGGAATGTTTTGCACTTGTATTTCTCCACAGGCAGGCCTTTCCCTCCATCTCCCTGTGCTACAAGGAACTTTTTGAAAGTAAGGGAAATTTTAAAAGCCCTTTGTGAGATAGCTGCGGGATCTGCCTTTCAAATAAAAGAATTAAAACAACCCCACAGGGGGTGGTCAAGCCCTTGGGGACTCCTCAAGTAGCTCTTTCAAACCCAAAGACTACCTTTTCCCCCAATCTATAGATACACAAATCAAATTGTATCTCTGTGATTCTGTGAGAGACTATATGAAAATAGTTATGACTTTGAAGTAATGATAGCTCGTCTTGTAAACAATTCCCTGGTTATAGCTGCAATACTAATTTTAATAACAGCGTAGAATTCCTGCTCCTTTGTGGAGGTTTACATTTCTTAAAGCTTTTTTTCCACTCATAGAAGAGGAGAAAATGAAGATATATTAATAAACACAATTAAACAGGTTAAGGCAACAATACAGTGCTGGTCATTCAGGAACCTTGTGCTAATTTTAATTAGCTGCTTTCCCTTGCTTTCAAATGTAATTAAAGAAGCTTAGTTGTGCTCAGCGATGCAAACCGCCTTATTTAATCACTAACATTATTTCCCTGAACTATTAATGATTTTCAAAATGCTTGTTTATGCAGAATTAGAACAGTAATTATCTTACCAGTTAATTTTGTACCTTCACATTTCACACCTAGCTCAAAACGTCATTCATTTACCGCAGTCATTCTGTCAAAACAAAGAAAGGCTTGTTCTAAATGCACTGCAGAATGCCAAACCGAAAGCCAAGTTTTGTAACACTAATAAAGTAGCTCCCAAGTGAAACAGGTGTAGTAATTTAGAGCCTTCCTGTCTCAAGCTTGCACGTACATGCTATGTCTTTTCTTTATTAGCTTTAAAATGAGAGCGTGGTGTGCAAAATAAGCTATTTAATTCAGACTTGTGGAGCAGAATATAATCTTTAATTTAAACTAGAGCCGTAAAAAAAGGCCTTTAATTTTAACTGGCATGTGCATGTGAATTTGAATTAATAATCCAGAAAATTGAAACTGTTTTGCTGCTGTTGCCGGATATGCACTGTTCTTCACATGCCCTTAGCTTCGCTCACTCTATTTCACACACACTCTCTGCCTCCCTCCCTCCCTCCCACAAGCTTAGGCTGGTGCTTTTCTGATTATTATTATTATTATTTAATGATGTCACTGTGCTTTATGCAAAGAAAAAAATATTCTTAAAAGAGAATGTTTCAGTTGGCTGGATTTCCTTTATTAAAAGTCCAGTATATAAAAGGAACATTTAAATCTGTATTAATTTGGTTTACAAAAAGAACATAATTGGTGCATTCACGAGATCTACTTAAGACATCGTTCAAATGCGCTATGGATTTAAACTTAATTGAATCCTCAGATTTCTAGCATTCCCTTAACATCCCCTGGCATACCATCTTCTGTGCTATGCCCACTATCAACGTAATATTATATTACTGTAATATATTCCTAAACTCATTGTTCCAACTCCTCTCTCTCAGGTGCAGAAATTACTACTATTTATCCTAAAATAAAGGGACGAAGTAATGTTTTTGTAAAGTATTTCTGTGCTGGTTTTGAAAGTATTGTCCTCTCCACCTGTGCAAAAGCTGCAGATATGGTTGTATGTTGGCACTTTATGTGAAACTCCCAATGTTTTGTTGTTCCTATTGCTGGTGAAAGAGAAGGAAGCACCTAAGTGGTTCCATTTTATGAAAACAGGAGCCTAACATGTCACAGTTTTTAGAATTCTTTACACTAAATTCACATGGGTAATTTAATACAATTCCAAACTGCGACAGAATGCAGAATCAGGTAGTCATTTAAGTCATAATTTACGAAGTGCTGTACATGCAATCACTTGGCAAGCCAATTGCCTGTCACGCCCTGCCAAGGGGGTCACACTGTCCTCCTTTCCCAGAATTCTGATCAGGTGCAGTCGTGTGGTAAAATTTTCCTCACCACTCAGTGAAATGCTACATACCACCAAATTATCAACATGTTAAAAACATACTGTGGGGAATCAAGGGTAGAACACTGGCAAATAATTGTCTGCATTTACCCATTACACTGTCTCCCTGCAAAAAGAATTGTTTAAAAATATCTTTCCCATGTGAGGTGAAGCTCAGACTCAAGGAAGACATTGGTGGGGCCTACAATTCTCAGGAAGTTTTCAGGGAATGTAGTAGGTTCACTCTTAGACAAGCAGCAGAGTCTGGTGGCTATCACCCAAAAATGTTCACCTTTTAGAATTCTTTCCAAGACTGCTGCAGTAACTTCCAAGTCCAGAAGTCTTGAGGTGATATATGGGTCCCAGAGCTACTGTGAGTCAAACCCTGCTCCCTTCCCAATAATGTTGAAATTTACCAGCATTATTCTAAGCATCTGGCCTGTTTCCTGCTGCCCAGTTACCTTTCCCAACAGTCTCTTCTGTTCTCTAACTTATGGCTACATCTGGAATTCACTGCCACTGTTTCCCAGGACTTCAGGTTTTTCCAGATCAAGTCCAGACTGGTAGCTGTTTTCATTTTCCAATAGGAACACTGTGTGGTCAATCTCTGCACCCAAGAATGAACAAACTAACTTCCGTTTTGCATTCTCCTCTAGGAAGTCCTATTGCCCTCAAGTTCAGGCCTGCAGATCTTGCCATGTCACAAACCGAGAGGTCATTTCAGGGGGGAACGCGGGGGAACGGAGTTCCCCCGGGTGAGGTGCAGGGGGGCAGGGCACATGACGAAGCCCCGCCCCCTGCTTCCGGCCGCCCCGCTTCCGGCCCTCATTCAGCCAGGAGGAGGCAGAGGGAGGGTAAGTTGCTTCCTCCCCGCCTCTCCCCACCTCTCCCCACCCCTGCCTGCCTGGGGCCAGGGAGGGCCTTGGCGGGGCTTCCTCGCACTCCCGCTGGCCTTGCAGGTCCACCGCCGGGCCCCTGATGTCAGGGTGTGTGGCATATGCTAATGAGTTATGCTAATGAGTTCCCCTACCTCTTTTTCTACGAAATGACCCCTGCACAAACCTCAATGATGTATTGGCACCTTGGTCAGCCTGACAATGCCCTATCTGCATACATCCCTTAAAATGTCAGGCCATTAGCCCCTCTGCCTCCTACAGAACTTCTCAACTTCTTTCCTGCAGCACATTCTGAAAATGATTTCAAGCAGATCAAGAAAACTGTGTCTATATGCTGATTCTTCCTTGACTTTTCTGCTTATTGGAGCATTGCTGAGAGTTGTGTTCATGCAGGAAGAGAGACTCAAAGAGGTCAGTCTGAAATCTTTGTGACGCTTACACACTGGAATGGGACAATGCTTGTGCAAGAAATTGTATCTCACTAGCACCAGGATTTTGATTCTTTTTACACTAGTATGGCTGGCAGCTGCAGATTGAACTACTAATGCATTTCAATGCTTTTGATTTTTAAAAGAACCCACTAAACATCAGAACAATAATTTTTTTTCAGTGTTTCTAAATTGCCCAAGATTCAGGGTCTCTTGGCAACAAGCAATCACATGGCTGTATAGGTTCTGGCCTACTGTTACAATGCTGTTATGTGTTTGGTTGCTGATTTATTCAAACTCAGTTTCAGCCCTGCTGTTAGTTCCCTTATTGCTTTAATGCAGCTGGTCCACCATTCATAACTGTCAAAAACCAATTCATTGGGAGTTGGACTTATTAGGCTCCAAACTGTGTACTGCACATATTCATTTTTTGTCACTGTGTATGTGAATAGGCACACAACCATTCTCCCTAAACTTTAAATTGCTCTCGAATTGTTACACTAGGGAATATTTCTACCTAATTAGCTGGCTAACCCACCCTCAACAGATGCAGACTTCCTGCATCCTGAAGAATTTGCTTCGGTACTACACTCTATTAGTGGACGACTCTCAGGATAATTTACACTACTCTAAACAGAGATCCATAAATTGAAAGAATATTGGGATTTGTCACACCATCAGAGTAGGAGGGCTGTTGTCTTTACACAGCACCAGATTTAGGATTTTTTTCAGAACTCAGGGATCAGTTATTCTCAGCAAACATGACATTACTTATGGCACTCATCTAGATAGTTCCTCTTTCATTTCAAGGCTGTCAGGCATAGAACCAGAACTCCTTACCACATAGTCCAGATAGGACTCCTCAGACAGTACATTAAACATGGAACTGCTACCCACAATGCATCCATGTATCCAGCTACTGTGCACATAAATGTGCCAATAATGAAATTACCAAACATATCTGACAATTAGTAAGGAAGATTCTGACTAAACCAGTATCAGTCACTCTCTCCAAATGGCACCCCTGTGGGCCAAAGAAAATTGACTATTTAGCTGGTGGCTCTGCTTTTCATGCCTCTGTTTACGTGATCTAGCACCACACAAAGGTAGCAGAAAGCCACCATCTGGACAAACCTTTTACAACCAAACAGTAACTGCCTTCTATCCTTAAACAATGGCTTATTATTTTCTTCCATTAAAAAAAAGTGAAACAGCTGTAGAAACAAGAGAAGTAAGCACCACAGCTATGGATAATGTAACAATTCCCTTAGTCAAACACTGAAAATAAAAAAAGACTTGTCTTAAACAAAAGCATTCACATTATTTTAAACCGACTAAGTCTCTTAATTTTATACTTTCTGGAAGGCATATTTGAACAGGAGTCATTTAATAGTTTTTACCCTTTGAATAATGGTTCCAATATAGTTTGCTCTGCTCTGTACACATAAGGAATAATCTAAAATACATTTCCACAAGTACACAGCTTTTGAATAATGTCTGTTTCAGAATACCGAATCCAAGGCTTCTGTGTGGAAGGAAGGAGGCCACTGTTAGGAAACTACCAAGGGAGTAGAGAGGAAGGAGCTCAAATGAAATCACAAAATGTTTAGATTTATTAGAAAATAGGAACATGCCAACTTGACAAAAGTTAAGCCTGAAAAAAGGCAAACGTTAAGTTAAATGCAGCCTGACTAGTACTCATCACTTTGAGAGCTCTTGTTAGCCATTGACTAAGCTGATGTGCTGTGCCAAAAATCTTGAGGGGGAAACAGGACAGCAGAGGGGAAATGGAGACTATATGTAATTAATATGAGAACAGAGAAGGCCTGAGGGAGGGCAGCAGCAAATGGCAGAGGGGGGGAGGGGGGAGCTAGCAAAGGAGAAGTGGAGGAGCCGGGTTGTTACCTATTATCAGTCCTATTGTGGCAGCTGAGCCAGGCCTTGGCCATTGTGGTGCAAAAGAAACCATATAACAATACAGAAACCCTGTTCTATCTGTCTTATTCTTATCCCACTCTTCCTCTAAACAGCTCAGGATTGTTTGCAGAGTTCAGTAAATAATCCAATCCATGCTCTGGATTTTTCTTTCAATGTATTTTCTGCAACAGGATTTTTGCAAAAAGGAAAATAACTGGCTCCAGGCCACTAATACAACGCAGAGGCCTTCAGAGCACAAGCACTAACACATAGGACTATATAGCAAAGACAGAAAACAACAAGAGGTAGGCTGAACAGCAAGAGAAAAACATTTAGTAAACCCTAAAAACATTTAGTAAACCCTAAACCACTCTATCAGCATTATTTACAGTAATTAGACTCTTAGCAGGCTGTTGCTTCTCCAACAAGGGTGGCATGTTAGCAGGAGCTTCTGCAGGTGCCAACCTGCAAATGGGCAAAATCAACAACTGCACATACCCTTTCTCCGTTGGGCCTTCTGCCTTGTGGAATGGCCTGCCCCAGGAGGTCAGGAAAGTTCCCACTCTCCCAGCCTTCTACCAACTATGTAAAATGGAATTTTTCAGAGCAGGTAATACAGTTGCACTGTACAATATGATTCAAAAACTTACTTGGATAAATGATTGAGACTGTAGTCTATACTGCTGTTTATACCTTATTCAGGCCCATAGCCAGGATTTCTTAAATCGGGGGGCCTTTAAATAATTCAGGGGACACTGAAAATAAAAAGGGTTTGAATCAGGGCCTTCCAAAGAGTTGACTTCCAGCCCCAACTGAGTCCTGGTGTGCTGTGGGTGGGGGACGGGTTTTGAAGTTCCCTTGAGCCCAGCTCCCTCCTTCCCTTGCCCATGCCACTCAGACCTGGGCCCAAAGCATGAGTCGTCGTCCTGGAGCCCTGGGATGAAGGAGCATCCCCGCCTGGTCTGTGTGCAGACACCCAACTGCCAGGGGCCTCGCTCCCCACTCCAGAAAGAGGATCCACAGCCCCCACCATACCCACTCCAGAAAGAGGATCCACAGCCCCCACCATACCCACTCACCATTCCATCCCAACTGTTGGTACCCGGGCGGCCGGGCAGGGGCGCTTGCTTGCTCTGCCCAGCATGGGAGGGACTGGCTGAGGCCAGAGACAGTGAGGAGGCTGCCAGGAGCAGCCCGGAAAGGTGAGGAGGGCCATGCTGGGCCACCGGGCACTCTGCCCACTGGCCAGCCAGCGAGCGCATCTCGTCCGGGGCCTGCCTAGTTGCCTGCCTGCCTGTCCAGGGTAGTAAATTGGGGAGCCCTGACAGAAAGTTGGGGGGGCAGACCCCAAAATGATCCAATGTAGCTACGGCCCTGATGTTATTGTAAGTAGGATCCTATTATGTAAAATTTGTACCACTTAATGTGTCATGTTAATGCTTATGCTACACTGCAGTTCTTTCTCGTGCTTTCAGATTTCTGAAATCCTAATGCATTGGTTACTGAATGTTCCATTTTGTTGACTGTACTGACTCACTATGTATAATAAGCCTTCAATTCCCATAAGAAAGGCAGACTATAAATAACATAAATAAAATAAATGAATACATGGTTCTCTCCTCTGAGATCTGCTCACAACAGCCCTGTGAGGTAGGTTAGACCAAGACCGATTTTGCACACGTTACTTACCCCTGTTTACCAGCGGGGCAGTTTGCCCCGGATCGTCTAAACTGATTTCTCATTAGAGTTCTTGGCACGTAGCTGTTTTTAATCTGCTCCCGGAGTTTGATTTCCTTGGCAAGGTTTCCTGTGGCTTCCTGCATCCTCCCTCCTCCCCTTCCCCCTGCCACTTTTTCTCCGCACAGCAACAGGAAACTTCTGGCAAATCTATGATTGAGTTGAACCGGAGCAAAACAGAGGAAGCTGCTGGTCAAAAGGCAGCCGCGGGACAAATGGTGTGAAATTGACCAGAAGAAGCGGAGGGAAAGGAGGAGCGAGCCCGGGACAAAGGCTAGTGTGAAATCAGTCCAAGTTTCACCAGGGGAGTTTTCATTGCTGAGAGGGGATTTGGACAGGTCTTCAAGTCCTATTTCAGCTTTCTCTTTTAAGAGATATGGAAAAGCACAGCTGAAGCTGTTGCATAAACATTTGGGATACAAAGGAGAATGCTCCAGTAAGAAAACAACAGCAGGCAGTGATAGCAACACTTATAGCCATGATGCTCTGTAACAACCTAGATTGGAATCTACCTGAATTACAAAACAGCTTTTGAAACTTACCTTTACAACTTGGGTGAGGTCCAGAGCATTGATGAATCTCCTACTTACATAATAAGTAGAAGAATTAAACAAATAAGTTTTGTGTTCGTCATGTTACATGTGTCTGTCTACTACATTGGAAGCTATAAGCACCACAAGGTAGTCCCTTTCACTGCTTTTGGCAGAGAAGGCCCTGGAAGACCCCATTAGCAGCTTTGATTGCTGATTTTTATAAAATGTAAAACATTTCTAGCCCACCATATCTCCTTGGAATCAGCAGATATCTTTATGAACTATTCTTAAATAATCTCTCTTCGTTTAATGTCATGTCTTCTCATCACCCTTATCTACTAAACAGACCTAATGTTGTGATATGAGGCTGAAGATAGAGGGGAAGGAGTTAACTAATACTTTGATTTTGCTAAGGTTGCCAACCTCCAGATGGTGCCTGCAGATCTCCTGGAATTACAACTGATCTCCAGACAACAGAGATCAGTTCCCATGGATATAAGTTTGCCAGCTTTGGGTTAGGAAATACCTGGAGATTTTAGGAGTGGAGCCTGAGGAGGGGGGGGGGTTGGAGAGTGGAGGGACTCCAATGGGTTATAATGCCATAGAGTCCACCTTCCAAAGTGTCCGTTTTCTCCATATAAACTGGCTGCTTTGGTGGTTAAGTGAGTGGACTCAAATCTGGGAGAACCAGGTTTGATTCCCCACTCCTGTACGTGCTCCTGCTGGATGACCTTGGGCAAGCCATAGTTCTGGCACAGCTGTTCGTGAAAAAGAGCAGTTTCTGTCAGAGTTCTCTCAGCCCCACCTACCTTACAGGGTGTCTGTTGTGGGGAAGGGAAAGGAGTTTTTAAGCCGGTCTGAGACTCTCTTGGATAGTGAAGGGTGGGGTATAAATCCAATCTCTTCTTCTTCTTCTTCTTCTTCTTCTTCTTCTTCTTCTTCTTCTTCATCATCATCATCATCATCATCATCATCATCATCATCATCATCATCATCATCATCTTCCCTTCCCTCTCCAAACCCTACTCCCAAAACTCCTGAAATTTCTCAATACCAAGATGGCAACACACTGTGATTATGCACATACTCATACAGTATTCGCTGAACTGCTCTGATGTCACAAAATGCTCTTTAAAATACTAAACACACAGCCTATATATAATACTTGTTTTGTGAAGGAGTACAGAAGGGCAAGGAAGACAGAATTTAGAACAAATATTTCTGCACCATTTTATACAATTATATTTATACACTAATATGGAAGTGCCATGGTCTGAGTGGATGTGAATATCAGAACTGGCCATGTTTGGTTCAGAGCTGAAAACTGAACTGCTAACATTATATAGATGCAGAAATATAAGGGATGGGACAAAACCTGCTACCACAAAGGCCCGATATTTCTTATTATGTAGTGAGCACAGGCTTTAGAACATAAGAACATAAAAGAAGCCATGTTGGACCAGCCCAGTGGCCCATCCAGTCCAACACTCTGTGTCACACAGTGGCCAAAACCCAGGTGCCATCAGGAGGTCCACCAGCAGGGCTAGAACTCCAGAAGTTTTCTCACTGTTGCTCCCCCCACACACACCAAGAATACAGAGCATCACTGCCCAGGACATAAATAGGGCACTTTCACACATGCTAAATAGTGCAGTTTCAATCCACTTCAGTGACCATTTGCAAGTGGAGTTTGCCATTTCACACAGTAAAATCTAGTTGCAAAGTGCATTGAAAGTGGAATGAAAGTGTGTTATTTAGTGTGCATGAAAGTGCCCCAAATAGTGTTCCACCTATACATTGTGGCTTATAGCCACTAGGGGTATGCGCTTGGTATATATGGAACCAAATAAATACCAAAAAACTGTTTTATCAGTATTATTCAGGTATTTATTCAGCCGAATCAGATTCCCTAATCTGGGAGATTCCCTAATCTGATTTGGCTACTGATCTAACTGCACCCAAATAAAAGGGGCCTAGCTTCATTCTCAGAGTAGAACTGAAGTCAGAAGACATTTAAACTTTAAATACCTTCTGAGGTCACTCGCCTGCACCACTGCTGCCACAGCTTTGAGAAGACATTTAAAGTTAAATGCCTTCTCCAAGTCTCACCGCAGTGGCGGCAGCGTTGTGTGCTGGCTTGGCTTTGCAAAAGTCATTTAAAGGAAACTTTCCCTTTGAATTACTTTTGCAAAGCCAAGGCTCACAAGAGTGAACCCAGAAGAGATGTGTGTTCACCCGGAAGATGGGTGAACTTATGCTGCTTCTGGGTTCACTAGCATGGAGCTTGACTTTGCAAAAGTCCCTTTAAATGACTTTTGCAAAGCCAAACCGTGCACAAGTGAACCCGGAGGTGGCGCAAGTTCACCCACCCCTTCTCGATTATACCTTATGGGGACGGTTCCTCATAGGGTATAATGGAGCCAAATAAATTTGGCAATCCAGATTATTTCCTGAATCGCAATATCATATCTCTCCCCCCCCCCGGGTTCTATTTACCCAAACCCAAAAAATACCATTGTTTGCACACCCCAATAGCCACTGATGGACCTCTTTCTTTACACATTTTGAATTGTAAGCACACCTGTTAACTGGCCTGATGTGGCCTGCACACACCTGGCAAAATACCTTCCAATATACTTATACAGCCATCTGCAGGGCAGGCTGTAGTAGATTTAAAACATGTGGAAGTAGTTAAGAAGTCCTGCTACTCAGCAAGTGGTGTTTGTACTGTATCCTTCGGAAGGGAAACTATGGTACATATTTAAAAGTTTTTTTTTTAAAAAGCCTCTGTGACAAAGCAGTTTCTCTGACAGAGCAGCTTTCGTCAGGGGTGTTTTTGCTTTGGGAAATGGGCGGGGGGGGGACATGCCCTTTCCCGAATGTCATTCACCACCAAGTTGCTTCCATTTTCAACAGGAGTTCCACTTTTGTGTTTATCCTTAAAAACATCAATTATGGGTCATTTTTGTCCCTAAGAATTTTGAATAGCTTTGGGGGGGCTTTATTAACCCTGAGGAAGTCAGCATCCTGCATCCCTTCAAATGTCTGAAACTACAAGAAAACATAATATAAAAATTAACTGGTTTGAATATCTGCAAATACAAAACCTTATTAATACACCTACCTTTAAGGAATCCGTAAACAAACCTACAACCAAATATGAGTCACTATTACTACAACTACAAAAGAAAAAAGGACTTATTGCTATTGTATATAAGCAATTATTGGAGTCAGATTCTACATCTTTATTACAATATCAAAAAGCCTGGCACAAAGATCTTCAACAACAAATTTCGGATGAACACTGGAATAAAATTTGGAAAATTCAAAAAAACATATCCAACTCTTTATTAATACAGGAAACGTCACTCAAAGTTATGCATAGATGGCATCTGACTCCAGCGAGACTGGCACATATACACTCTAATTATTCAGCTAAATGTTGGAAATTATGCGGACAAAAAGCCGATTTTTTCCATACTTGGTGGTCTTGCACTAAAATACAACATTTTTGGATGCAAATAATACACCAAATTGACATATTGATTGGATATACTCTACCTATGGATCCAAAACTTATATTACTAAATTTATGGCCTACAGAGGAGCCCTTACTAAGGACACAGCAAATGGTTAATATAATGCTTACCGCAGCAAAAGTGGTAATTGCCAGACAGTGGAAAAATAAGAGTGCTCCTACGATTATTCAATGGAAACACAAACTTTGGGATTTTTTCCTTTTAGAAAAATTTTCAATTTATAATACCATATCCCCAAACGAAATAGATTTTCATGACCCATTAGATAAATGGAACCCGATTTTGGATAAAATCTCAATTGATAAGTTTGATTGGGAATCTATATCTACAGCTAAATATCAAGTAATGTTATATGGATAACAATTGTGTTGGTAATGTTTGGATATTTTATCCCATTAGGAATGTCGCACTTCGAATTTTACTATGAAGCACAAGACTGTTACCCCTCTATCTCTTCGCATTCTACATTTTTGACAAGTGTTGTTAATGTTAATGGTATTTCCTGTTATTGTAACATGTTTTCTTCTATGTTTTTGAATAAACTTTCGTGAAAAAAAAATGTCTGAAACTACATCTTCTGTCTTCTACCATTTTAATGACCTTTTGGTTTTGCAAATTTGATTGCCGGGATTGCTTTATCAAGAAAGGGAATGAGTGAAAAGAAATAGTAACCCTTTCCTCTCTTGCCCTCTTCTCACTGAAAAAGTCACTGCCAAGCTGCTTTTACCACTTTGGAAAACTTATATGCCCATTCTTCCTCTTCATAAAAGCAATCCTAAATTTGTAAAAGAAAAAAAAGTAACTCAAAATAAGATTGGAATCAAGCTTAATGTGTAGTTAAGCTCTAAAAGGGAATGTGACAGGCTCTAGCAAGTTTAAAATGAGGCACAGCATCACATATTCAGTTGAGGAACATTTCAACTTTAAACCTGCTGGAATCTGACTGCCCAGTTGGAGAACACTGGGAGGAGCATGAGATGATTCCCAAGGGGCCAGTGAAGCTGCCAGAATTTGGGTAGATGTTTCTCCATAGGGTTTTGCTAGGCAAACTGGATAGCAAAACCTGCCCCAGATTTTTTCCCCATATTATTTTATTTATTTATTTATTCTGGGATTTATATCCCGCCCTACCCATACGGCCCAGGGCGGCAAACAAGCGGCAAACGCCGAGAATAAAACACACATTACATTAAAAACTTAATAAATAAAGACTAAAATTGGTGCTTTACAGAACATTTTGACAAAAACTCAAGATGTGTGCAATAAATGTGACAATGTGAATAATGCAAGTTGAAGCCATTTATTTAAAAAATATATTGATTCATTGTGTTGGCCATTTTATGCTGCTTTTCTCCCCAGAAGAATACTCTTACAGAAAAGTACCAAAACAACAATTTAATAATTGATGTAGACAAACAAAGCAAGCAATGAAAATAAACATATTCTGGCCAGTTCCTGATCCATCAGGCTGCATAACACAGACCCCAGGCTGTATAAGACAAACTGTGACACATGAGCCAAAAGCCCTTTGCTCTCACCCCAAGGGCTCACACTTCTAGGTGCACCCAGGCTAAGGACCTGAAAGCAGAGGAGGCACAAATTCAATCCAGGTCTTATTCAGCTGCTGCTAGCAAGGTAGCAGAATCTTTACCATAAATTGCTATTCCAATACAAATTCCATTTGGGCAGTTACAGCATGGGGAGTGCCTCTGGATGTAATTTCCCACCCCCATCTCTTATTTCCTGCCCTCACTCTGAGCAGTGGCAGAAATAAAATTAAAAGGCCACTGAGCCAACACCATGACATTACTTCTGAGGAAACCCCAGAAGTGAAATCAGTCCTCTCTAAGAATTCACTGGAAACTCTATGGTTTTACCACAGTTTCCAGTGATTCCTACAGAGGTGTGACATCACTTCTAGGGTTTCCTGGAAGTGATGTAATGCCATTGCTGATGACTGTCCCCCATGTCTCTGCTTCCCTGGTCTCCCTATGACGGTGTTGGACTAGAACTCAAGATATCTTCTTTCAAATCCTTACAAAGAGTAGGAGTAGAATTAAAATGTAATATATTTTACACATATTTTACACATTATCCTATTAAAGCAAGAGTAGCCAGAAAACTTGTGGCATTTATAGATTATGAGTTAAGGTTTCATGGGTCAGAGCTCACTATGTTAGGTGCATTATAACATGGTTATTTTCTATAGAGGTACTCGGTTCATAATTCTAAAGATGGAACCCTGACCTCAATTAAGTTATTTATTATTCACTGGTCTTTTATAATTCTGCAATAATTTTTAAATACATTTCCAAGGTTTTTGTAAGCTGCTCTCAACTCCCCAGAAAGGCATCAGAGAGATATTTCAAAGAATGCTAACAAGCATTATTTATTTGGACAATTTTATGCCGGCTCTCCAGAAACCTACCTGAGGTGGCCTACAAAAAAATTATAAAAACAAAACTTTAAAAAATATATTAATTAAAATTGAGCAGACAAATCCAGTCCAGCAGAAAAACATAGACTGTTAAAACAGACTATTAAAATAAGAATTTACAGACTAAAAGTGCTGCAGGGCACCAGTTCTGTTCATGACCAAGGCACAGGGGGAGGAGATAGTTCATGTGCCTGCACAGACACCCAGTGGGGCAAATAATGTCCCAGTGCCATTTTGGCTTGGGGAAGGAGTGGGGGAAGCAAAGCCGCTTCTCCCCCTGCACCTCGTTCCCAACAATAATCAGGGGCCCATAGCACTTTTAGTGGGGACTAGCAGCTGGGATGTGGCTGTTAAATCCCCATGGAAAACATGTAACAAATTTCACATCTAGCCTAAGCCCAAACAAAGCCAGCTCCACATGCACAAATACTGCTCCCTGCAATGAGTGTGCGTGCACACGAAAGCTCACACCTTGAATAAAACTTTGTTGGTCTTAAGAGGCCACTGGACTCTAACTTTGTTCCATGGCTTCAGACCAGCATGGCTGCCCACCTTGCTCCCTGCAATGATAGTCACATGAACACTGTAACACTCACAGATGCAGATGATTCACCTATAATCATCCTTCTGTGAACTGGAAAATTGCAAGTTGTGATCTTTCCAGTCCACAGAAGACAAGCTGTGGTCCTTCATTGTTTCACAGTTCTGACATTACATTCCTCAGCAGACCAATCAGGTAAACAGAGGGATATGTGTGTTTGTTTTGTACAAGTGGACCTGACCTTGATTGCCTGAAATAACTAGAAATAACATTTTTCAGAAGTGCACCATAAGGATTCTATGCTCAGTGGATGATCTGTGGCTCAGTAGTGGGGAGTGCATGCTTTGCCTGTAGAAGGTCCCTGTTTCAGTTCCTGGCATCTCCAGTTAAAGGGCCTTGTGGCAATTATTACAGGGAAAGAATTTCCTCTGACAGAGTCCCTGGAGAGCGGCTGCCAGTTGCAGGAGACAATGTTAAGTTAGTTAGGCCTGTAGTCTGAAGTGCCATAAGGTAGCTTCATATGCATGTACAACATAGCATTTTAAGAAAGATTTGTATAGCTCAGTAATATTTAAAAGTCCAACTGACTAGGAAAAGAATCCAAAATAGTTTTATGTTCCGAAAGATTTTTTTTAATATTCTTGAAACTAAGAAGATTATTTAAACTACTTTATCTATTTAAAGATGCCAAGAAGAATAATTGAAAGGTTCTGGAGGTCTCCTCTTGAGTGTTTCCTGATGTTTTGCTCATCTCATCAGGAATTTCGACAGAGGAATAAAATGGCACTCTGTCTTCTAGACAGCTTGGTGTTTGTCTTTGGCTGTCAAGCAAAAAGGGATGTGATTCCACTCATCTGGAGAAGATTAGAATGCTATGGGAAATATGAGAATATAGAAAATGCAGCAAAAAAAAAAAGTTAAGTCATGTCTCCCATTTGGGAAAGAGAGCCATCCCACAGGGCCTAGCAGACTGAGCTCCCATTAGCTTGATGTGAGCGCACTCATCAAGAACAGATTAGCTCATACAAATAAATTTTAAAATAGAAGAAAATCCCCAGAAGCCATTAAAATTACTAATATAACAGCAGTTTCCATGCCCAAAAAGCTGTGTCATTTTTATGTTACATTAGTAGCGGCCCTTAAATCTATATTAGAGTTGCCACTGTACGCCGCTACAGTGAAATTCAAGATCACGTTGGGAAGCCCCTCTACAGGGGAAGCAGTCGGAGATGAGGCTGCCTGGAAGGGATACCTCTCAAGAGTACCAGGAATGGTGCTTTGAGATCTGTGGTGCAAGAAAGGTGGGACATGCGTGAAATAGATAAACTTAGAAATCGTACAGGAAGCAGAAACTAAACTATTCTTTTTGAAGAAGTTGTGCACCAGAAGTGGACATATTTAATTTTATGTTTTTGTATGTATTTTAGACAGTCATGGGAAGCTAGGGTTGCAAATTCCTGGTTGGTAAAGCCATGGAGATTTGGGGCTGGAACCTGGGGAGGGGAGGGACCTCAGCGGGGCATAGTGCCATAGAGTCTACCTTCCAAAGCAGCCATTTTCTCCAAGGAAACTATCTCTGTAGTCTGGAGACCAGTTGAAATTGCAGGAGGTTTCCAGGCCCCACCTAGAGACTAGCAACCCTCCAGGAAGCCCACATTCTGAAAGACAGCAGTTCTGATCAGATTTCCATCTCATGAACAATGCCTTTCACACAGCCTTTGTAATCCATTTCAGTAGCAGGGTGCTAATGGGATTTTTTTGGGGTGAGTTCAGACATGACCATTTTAGCAATTGGCTGCTAATGGATTTTATTTACCTGTTCATACGAAAACGCTTTCACCCCATTGGCAAAGTGGGGCTGAGCCATTTTTAATGGAAACTGCTTTCTTCCATTTTCACCTCTTTGTTTAGGGTTGCTAGGTCCCCCTTGGCCACCAGGGGAGGATGAGGGGTAGAGGTACCATATCCAAGCTGGAGAACTCCTGGAGATTTGGGCATAGAGACTGGGGAGGACAGGGACCTCAGTGGGGTACAATCCCACAGAGTCCACCCTCCAAAGCATCTATGTTCTCCAGGGTATCTGATCTCTGTAGTCTGGAGATGAGCTGTAATTCCAGGAGATCCCCAGGTCTCACCTGGAGGCTGGCATCCATATCTTCATTGCACTTCTGAATCACTGTGATGTACTCTTTAAAATGTTCATAGCACTTCCTACAATGCTGCTTTCCCCCCCTACCCATTTTTGCCATGCAATCTTCCATGTCCTTCCCCCAAACATTCTAAGTTGAGCGCTATAACGCTAAACTAATATAACACTTAAGTGTTACAGCATCACCATTGAAATGCCTTGACTCCATTGAGAGACCTTTTTGATTTAACACTATAGTGCTCAACTTAGAACATTCAAGGGGGAAAAGGTGAGAAAGATCACACCGTGAAAGGGGGGGGGGCAAGCAGCGCAGTTTGAAATCGCCATAGCACTTCAGACACAGCTCATTAACAAGATGACGTTTGCTGTATTAAACTGTATCCCTGTATCGCTTTACTCAGAACCAGGCCAGCAACAGGTAACATCTGGTTTCAAACAGTAATGTGAAAGGGGCATAGGTCTTATCTTGCTTTCATGTCCTGTGCTGCATGATACCAGTAGTTCCTCTGTAAGGGAACAAAAAAAAAAAACAGGCATAACAATTGGATGGTTAGTCAATTAACTATCTCATTGTCACTCTCCACTTAATCCAGATTAGTGCTAGAGGTCTCTTATAGGTCTCCTTACCAAAATTCACAGATAATAATATGATGTGCAGAATTTAATATGGGATAACACCCACCATTTCTTTGTTACTTTTGCACTATATCTGGCCAGATTTGAACATTTATTCCCAATCTTTTCCAATCACAGCAGTTGCTTTCCTGTGATTTATGAATTATAGAATGTATTTACCAGAGTCACAGTTACATGGTTTGGGAAATAGATTCCCTAGGAAATTCCTGCACATAGGCTTACAGGTTGAAGAAGAGGCCTTGCTGTTCAAGGGGTTTGTTTTTAATGTATCTGATTTCTACTCCACCTTTCCATTTAGTAGGATTATCTTATTATTACTGTCACAACAATCCTGTGTGACAGGTCTAAGGTCACCCAAGGATTTTCACAGAGTAGTAGGGGGTTGTTCCTATGATTCTACAAAGCCTTCAGTAGACAGTATCTGCTACACCATTCTGACCCCCTTCTCTCATTGTGTACACTTTTTTTAGCATAAAAAGTATCCTGGGTTTCAAATTTAGGAAAGTTCCCAATATTCTGTCCATTGTAATGTGGTGAGATTTCATGGGGGTTGATAAAGAAGCCTGGTTGTTTCCAAAACAGAAGGGCAACCTCAGCATTGTGCCGACTAGAGAACAGCATGTCTCTAATACTACAGATGGAGAAATGCAGCCAAAGTTTGCTTTATGTAAAGATGAAACTCCCAAAGAAGAACTGACATAAGAGAGAAGCAGGAACTTATTGGCGCACTGAAATCTGAATCGGAGATAATTAATCACTGGGGAGGTGGTTACATTTTATGTTTTGCTTATATGCAGTCAAATGGCAATGAGAAAGATGTCTCTCTATCGCGAAAATGATCAATTTGTGCAGTGGTTCTATTCACTTTTCACCTCTCTAGTTAGATAATCTAATTGGAACCAGAGCATATTACATATGTTGAGCGAAGCATGACTTTTATACAGTTTATGCACACATAATAAAACAGGCATAACATTACATGAATATGAACATACGTACACATTTACATTTTGATGGAGTATTTCACATGAACACATGAAGCTGCCTTATCCTGAATTAGACCATCAGGCTGTAATCCTATAAACACTTTTCTAGGAATAAGCCCCATGGAAGAAAATGGGACTTACTTATGAGTAGATCTACTTGGGATTGCTCCATCTCTCAAGATTACTATTATCTACTCTGACTCTCCAGCAGCTCTCCTGGGTTTCAGGCAGTCAGTTATCTGACCCTTTTAACAGGAAAAGCCAGGGATTGAACCTGAGAGTTTCTGATGCTCTGCCACTGAGTCATGGCCCCTCCCATTTCAGTTTCTTGATCACAGTTGATCAATTCACAAGATAAAAGTAACATGTTGAATATGTGAGTCCAGTCATGACAGGGGCATATAGGTTAAATGGATTTGGTCTGATCTTCTATGGTGGTGATGTAATCATATACCTACTTTGTGAAATCCATATCTCAATACTGCCTCTTAATACTCTTTTCGCAGATATTTCGTGACATGCAGAAAACCAATTCTTGCAGTACTCTGAGTACACAAAAGGCAATCATGTGACCACTGCAAGTTGTACCAATCTACGCAAACAAGCCGTTAGGATGATGGAAGTTGTCACATAATATTACTCAGGCCACATTTATATATTATGTACTTACCATATTTATGTTCTGCATTTGGACTTATTTATGTTGTAAGTAATTTTGATTTCACTATGGGAAAAGATAGCTAATAAATATTTAAAAAAATAAGTCTTCAAGGTAGCTAAAAGTTCAAAGTTAAGTAACAGAATTAAAAACTAAAACAATACCAGAAGATCAGAATAAATCAGACATGCATAAATAACCAAATTCAGTACGTAACAGTCAATCAGATACCTACACTGATTTTAAAAAACCAGCAACAAGTACCTCTAATTGTCTTCTAAAGAGCATTGCTCAGAGAAGGCACAAAGCAGGCTTTCCCAGGGATGGATTCCCACTACCTTGGTAGTACCATCAAAAAAGACCCTAACCCTATGTGACCCTTCCCTCACTTGACTTCAACCAACAGAGAGGAGCTTCAGAAGCAGATCATAATGCTTCAGTAACTATGTATGGAAGCAGATGTTCCCATAAATATACTGGCTCCTGGTCCTTTAGAACTTTCAAAGAATAAAAGCAGCATTAAAAGTGGCACCAGCTCCGCTACCCCTTTAGGAGTACAGGCTGCAACTGCAGCCCTTCCCCCTTCCTCCTCTTGAGGAGGCAAAGGCGGCCCTCAGGAGGCCGAAATGTTTCAAAAGCTTCTGTCCAAGTGCAAGATTTGTGTGCAGTAGCACTTTAAAGACCAACAAGATTTCCAGGGTATAATATTTTGAGAGTCAAAGCTCCCTTCATCTGGTGCAGACACTTGCCACTATCTGTCCAAGTGATTTCACTAGCAAACGATACCTTCCTCCATGACAAGTGTGTTGCCTATATCCTATGTATATACACCATAAAGCAAATTCTTAAATGTCTTTGGAGCACATTCACTGTAACCATGTGAGTCATGGGGATTTCATCACCTTCAGTATCACATAAAGGGGCCTTGGTGGAGCTGAAAATGCGGGTTATGTGATGAATTTGCCAGCAAGTGCCAAGGTTTGCAACCATCCATATTGAATATCTATTCTCAACATGTCTGTTTGGTAATAATGAAAGTGGTTGGGAAAACTACTCTGTCAAACAGCTGTGAGCATAGTACAGGCCAGAAGTGATTCTTAAACTTAACAGAGCAACTTAAACTACAACGTGATTGTTAAATACTGGGTTCAAGACGCATTGCAGTGAACAGCTCTACTTTATTAAGTGCTTCCAGGAACAAGACTAAAACACCAGGGCAACAGCCCTGTTTAAATAGCATGCAAAAACCACACCCAAACACACCCAACGCCCAACGATGGGCTATTTACATGACATTAGTTTCTCATTGGTCACTTCCAGAGTCCTGGTGGGCTATTGTTCTAGAGCTCCAAGCTCAGCCAGGCTCTGGTAGATAGTCCTGGAATGTTCCATACCTAATACATAAAACAGTGATGCTCCTTCAAATGAAAGCTTTATCTTCTCCCTACCCCTGAGGTCATCTGACATTCTTTACAAGAGTTAGGGTATAGACAAGCAGCTCTTTTGCAGTTTCTATATTTTGTGACTTTGCAAGCAGTTTGTAAAAAGAAATCATGACTTTGACATGTTCTGCCTGAACTCTTTATTTCCATTCCGTTGCTCTTTGTGCTGGAGATCACATGAAAGCTTTCAGACCTCTTTAGCACCACAGTGACATCCTCACCCTAAGGCAAGCACCTGAAAGCCTTCCTGTCTATTCCTCACACAGTTGTCCCACTGTTCTTCCACATGCCCCATGCACACCAACAAGAGCAATCAGACAGCCATCTGTTGGCTACCCCACCACTTAGGGTGGCCCATCTGGCATCGACCAGAGCCTGGGCTCTTCCATCACGGCTATAGCTCTGTGGAATCGGTCCCCTTCTCGGAGATCTTCAGGAGGTGCTGCAAAGCCTGCCTGTTTGCCAGGGCTCCTGAGGGGGGGTTGAGAAGCAGGCATCTTTTAAGGGGGAGGGGGAAATTTGAGGCTTGTTATTTGATCATTGGTTTTGGTTGGTTATGTTAAGCTGCCTTGAACCAAGAGGAAAGGTGGGATATAAATGTTTTAATAAAAATATAAAATGAACACTGATCTGACTGCTTGGCAAAGCCCTTCTGGTGGCTTTCTTCCCTCCATATCTGAGCTGACTGCAGTAGTGGCATCCCAAGAGGGTGAAGTTATGAGTCTGACACACAGTTGATGGATGAGCTTGTATCTCTGACATTTGGCTGTAGTTTAAGTGTCAGGGCTGAGTGATATAAGAAATAGTAATCACACTGCCTAAGAAATCCCATTAATAAGTTAACATTTCGGTCCAGCAGCCACAGGTGCACAAAGTAATAGGCCCACACTTCTCAGTCACAATTTTTCTTAATGTGGTCTGTTGCAAGCAACCGGCATGGTCTATAATGAGCATATTGGCTTTTGTGCTTTTCCTGAAGTCTCTCCATTCTCTCTCTCTCTCTCTCTGCACTCACCCCATGATTTGCTCAGTAGCTTTGGAGCCTAAGGGAGGGGTGAATTAAATTGGAAAATATAAATAACAAATCAAAAATTAAAATTGATTGGATAAACAATTTCCCCTAGTCTGTTTCTTAATAAGTAATCGATTGGTTGATCAATATTCATTATTTCCCAGAACATACCAAACTGTTTATTGAACAAATGAATGGCTGAGCTACAGTGACATGAAATCAAGAAAGAAAACCAATTTCTTTAATAACATGGGTCTGGACACACCATCTCATTTTACCAAGTTGTCCCACACTGACATAAGAACATAAGAACATAAGAGAAGCCAATGTTGGATCCACACAATATTCTGGACCAATATTCTGTAGTAATCCCTGTTTAAGGGGAGGGGGGATCAGGACAGTAGAGACAGCAATAAATTTACTACCCCGAAGAAACTACAGAAACATATATGTGCAAAGCAGGTATTCACATGCTCTCCATTCCACAATAGATGTTACTGGATTTCTTTTTTAAAAAAATGTGAGCATTTGCATTCTTTTCCACAGTTGTTCATTATCTAGTATGTTCTCAACATTTTCTACTCAAATTCACAGCAGAATAACAAGATATGCAAAGCACTTCCAAGCAAAGTCTCCAAGCATTGCAAAATGTATTTCTTTAATAAGTTGTCATTCATCAGATTCAGCAGCACATCGCAACTATATATAGAATGTGTACATTGGATTGCTTCTTTTTAAAAAAGATGTCAAGCCAGAAAACCGTCTTCTGTTTTGTAGCAGTGATTTGCATACCGCTACCACTAATTACTGGTTATACTATCATCAGTCTAATTTCCAAAGTAAAGTTAACATGGTCCCAACTAGCGAGTTTTGAATCAGAAGAAATGATAGCATTGTACCAATTCCTAACATGGATCCAGATACTAACCATGCTATATAAACAAGTGTGTGTGGGGGGGAGGAAGGTTCTATATTACTATTGCAAGAGATGGTAGCAGGATGTGTGACTGGAAGCATAAAACTGATTTTTTAAAAAATGTTTAAGGGATTTTTTTAACATCTCAAGTTATACTAAGTGTCCTTGAGAATATAACTAGTTTAAAATGATTTCTGAATGTAAACCCAAGTATACACTTTTACAGTGCTATCCTAAGGATGATTTAGGCGGATTTCAAAGGGTATAACCCTGCTTTAGAATGGCACTATTAATCTGTGAAAACTGAATCTATAACCTTCTACCATACACTTTAACTCAGAGCCTGCTTTCCTAAGTAAAATGATGACCAGTACCAGGGTCAGTCTTAATGATCTGGAGCACTGGGGGAAAGTCCAGGATGGGGCTCCAGAATTACTGCCACTCCCACCAGACAACCCGCCACAACCTACCTCTGCTGGGGCCAAGCAAGGAATAGCTCTTGCCTTGTGTGACGTGGGTGGGAGCCATCACCAGAAGATGCTTGCCTGAGCTCCAGCCAGAGCTGGCACAAAGGGCCACATCTGAGCTGGCTGTCCAAGAACCAGACAGTATCAGCTGACAGAGTAGCTATTGCTGTTAGCAGACAGCTTGAGCCGTGGATGAGGCAGATGCAAGTGGTATTGGTGGGAGATCTTTTTTTCTTTTTTCTCCCTACATTGAGGGAGGCATGGGAAGTTTATGGAGCCTGTGGCAGCTGTCCTGTGGACCATTGGCTAAGATAACACGTGACCAGCAGTAAAAATTTGACTTTTGAATTCAAGTACTATAAATAGTGGAGCTGCGGTGGCTCAAGTGGTTAAGACGTTGAACTGCAGGCTGTGGAAGGTCGGTAGTTCAGCAGTTCAAGACCTGAGTGTGCCGCATGACGGAGTGAGCTCCCATCTCTAGTTCCAGCTCCTGCCAACCTAGAAGTTCAAAAGCAAGAAATTGCAAGTAGATAAATAGGTACCACTTCAGTGGGAAGGTAACAGCGTTCCGTGCACCTTGGTGTTTAGTCATGCTGGCCACATGACCACGGAAATGTCTTTGAACAGTGCTGGCTCTTCGGCTTTGAAACAGAGATGAGCGGGTTTCCAGTCAGCACGGCGTGGCGACGGGCGGCGTTCGGCTTGCTCTGAGCCCCCCGATCCTCTGCCGCTCCATTTGGAGCCTCCCGGTTGCCGGGAGGACTTCACCAGATCTCCCAGAGAGAGGTCTGTAGTAGGGGGCTTTTGTTTTTGGCCCCTTCCGTTCTGGCAAAATGGGGGGTGTGACCAATTATTTGCCCCGAAGCTGGAGCGGTGTGTGGGATGGAACATGGCCACCATGTTCCAGATAGCCGCAGCCACCCTTTTAAAATAAATAATGAATGGATTAAAATAACTACAGCAATATAATAGAAGAAACACAAGAAAAACTAACTGTAAGTATCTCTTCCTTTGTTCCAATATTTAATTGCATAGTCAAATTATTTACCAATTCTTTTAAATTTTTGTCAATATCCTCTAGGATATTCTGACATCTCAGTATCAAATTAACCCGATCCATTTCTAACGAGATCAACTTATCTTCCATTTTTTCATTTTTATCTTTCAAATCTCATAATTCTTGTTCGATATCCTCCGTTTTATTTTCCAATTTAGAAGTATTTGCGGCTATTTTTGAGATTTCTATTTTATTTTCACGTATTTGTTTTTTAATTTCATCTGTTTCTGTTTTAATATGAGTTGAGATTTCCTCCATCTTTTGTTGTATAGGTTCCATTTCTTTTTTCATAAGAGATGGCATGGCTTGTCCCACACATTCTATAATTAAATTTTTAAGTTCTTTTATATTTATCTGGCTACACTCATTTTTAAGTAGGATGTAATTCCAGCCTGACCTGGAGAGGGGATTGAGCTTTTCGTGCTGCTTCCAGATCCGGATGCCATATAATAATCTTTATTTACTATTCTAGTATATCTTCCCTATATAAAACAGTTTTACTTTGCTTTAATTTTTGTGCTTTTTGGCGCCTTTTGGGTGTATTTTATATATTTTCCCTTTATTTATTTATTTATTTATTCCTTACTTTGTTATCAATTTTAATTTAAATTGCTTTCTCTCTCTCTGTTTCCTAATTTATCTTTTAGCATCTGCTATATTTTCCACTGTTAATTCCGATGTATTCTTTTGATTTGTGAGACTGGAGAGTGGAGGAGTGGTGACGCGGCGCAGCAGAGCCGACAAAGGACGTAAGCCGGAGCTGCAATCGGCACATGGCCGCATGCCGGAACGAGCCCGCCGGGGGAGACTCTGCGCCAAGAAAAGACCTGTAGCAAGACCCATATACCGAAAAATAATCACTCCTGATGCCTGCTGGAAAAAGAGCCAAATACCAACAGATGTCCACTGGAAAAGAGCCAAATACCAACAGAGCCCTGCTGCCTGGGTGCCGGTAGGCAGTCACTTCCCTATGTAAAAATGTGGCCCTAGATAGGCAATTAATTTGTGTATGTAAACCGCTCAGAGACCCTTCGGGGTTCGAGCGGTATAGAAACTGAAAGTAATAAATTTAATTGGCTCCAGTTATTTTTCTTCTCCCAGTTCTTGTTTCTCGCTGCTGGCTTGTCTGCAGGTCTACCCTCTTGCCTGTAGAGGTCTCTCTTACTCCAGTAGTTTTTCTTCCTAGGCTTTTCTTATCCACATCGTTCACCCTAGCACTGACTCAGCTACCGCGATCTCGCAATCTCTTGCCTCTGCGTTTCACTCCTTCCCACTCCGTTTAAAGGGACCACCACCTCGGCACTGAGACAAATATATCAAAGAAAAAACAACAAAAGTGGATTATGTAGGTTTTGCTCCACTACTTGAAAATGAAACTCTGTCTATACATTTACAAGGTAATACTAACTTGAGCTTACAAAAAACTAGCCACTTCTCTCTACGCTTGCTCCTATCCAAAAGAGTTCCCTCTTCCCTTAAGTAACACCAGTTATCAATTGCTTTTATATTTTATATGAGTTTCATACTTCCATAAATTGAAAAAGTGTATAAAAGAGCCACAGCATACGCAAAAAAACATAGAATACCCCGTGAAGTTCATATTAAATTCTATAAAAAAGAACTTAGAGATTAAATATTCAGAGAATCAAGAGGAAACAAAATGGAGATCTAAGGCAAAGAAATTGTCTTCTTAAAGGAAATACCTTGGAGAATAAGAGAGAGGAGACAAAATTATATTAGGTTAACCCATCTTCTTGCCGATAACGAAATACTTTATAGATGGCTTATTCCAGAAGGAGTTCTATTTACATTTAAAGGAAAAAGACAAAAATTGGACTCTACTTTTAAAGTAGAAAATTTTTGGAGAGATATGGCGAAGAACTAGGATGGAGGAGTGAGGATGAAGAGGAAGAGGAGGAAGAGGAGGAGGAGGAAGAAGAACAAAAAAGGAACTGAAAAGACTAGTAGAGTGCAAAGAAGAGAAGAAATGCAACAGAAAGAATGGAAGAAAGGAGATGCACTTAAGAAATACACAAAATCACAAATAATAACTAGATATTAGACAAATAGAAATAGGGTACACAAAGATAAGAATGGTGAACACTAAAGATCTGAAACTACTATCAATAAATGTTAATGGACTTAATAGTCCACAGAAAAGAAGAAATTTTTTCCATCAAGTATCAAAAGAACAAATAGATATTATATGCCTTCAAGAAACGCACATCAATAAAAATCATGTACAATACTTAAAATATAAGAAATTAGGACAAGCCTTTATAGCAGCTGATAATAAAAAGAAAAGGGGAGTAGTAACCTACATTAAAGATTATCTTCACACAAAATTAATATACATCTCCCAAGGAGTGGAAATACTATTATTAAATATATACGCACCAAATCATGACCAAGAAGAATTTTTTAAAGAAGTACAAAGGGTTATTGAAATGAAATCTGGATACAATATATGTATAATAGGGGACTTTAATGCAGTGGCTGACCCATAAATGGATAGGAAAAACAAGATGAAAAGTAAAAAATCTAGTAAAAACCTACCAAAAAACTTTCTAAAAATTATAGAGGAATATATTTGACACATGGAGGGTAAGAAATTTAGGGGGAAAAAGATTTTACATATTACTCAGCCAGATATAAATCATGGTCGAGAATAGATATGGCTTGGATCTCGGTATCTCTCTTAAAGGAGTTGAAAGAAATAGAAATACTCCCTAGAACCTATGCTGATCATGCCCCTGTGATGCTGGAATTGGCGTTAAAAAGAAGAGAAAGAATTAGGTGGAAATTGAATGTTACTCTCTTAAAAGACAAAGACTTCCTAAGCAAAACCAAAAAGGAAATACAGGAATTTTTTGAGAAAAACCTAAGCCCGGAAATATCAATAAATATAGTTTGGGACTCATTTAAAGCTTCCCTGCGGGGAAGATTTATTAACTTCCAAATTTGGAAAACAAAGCAACAAAGAAAAGGATTTGAATATTTAAAGGGGAAGATTAAAATAGAAGAAGAAAATTTAAAAAGAAGACTGACTGCAGGAGATACGATAGCAAAACTCAAAAAGTGGCAACATAATTTAAATTTATTACTGACTCATGAAATTGCAAGGAAAATAGAATATGCAAAACAATATTACTTTGAACATGCAAACAAAATTAGCATATAAATTGAAAAAAGAAGGTAGAAATATATTAGCACTAAAAATTCAAAAAATTAAATAAAATATACCAATAAGGAAATCAAAATAATTATTGAAGATTACTATACAAAACTTTATGCAACAGATTTACAAGATCCACAAAAAATAAAAGAACATTTAAATCAAAAATCCAGAGTAAAATTTATGGAAGCACAGAAAAAGACCTTGAATGATCCAATTACAATACAGGAAATAGTGGAAGCGATTAAAGCTCAGGAAAAGAAAACTCCTCGTCCGGATGGGCTTCCTGTTGAAACCTATCAAAGCTTTGAAGAACAAATATCTTTACCCCTGAAGAACCCCTGAAGTGTAATAAAAGAAGAAAAATGCCAAACTCATAGAACGAAGCGTTAATTACACTAATCCCAAAACGAGGAACGGAAGGAAAGGAAATTAAGAATTATCGCCCAATATCACTATAAAATGCTGATTATAAAATATTTACTAAAATTCTAGCAGAAAGATTAAAGAAGGTTCTGCAGGAAACCATACATCAAGATCAATCCGGTTTCCTACCTAAGAGAAAATTGCTTCAAGAAAAGAATGATAAAGGAGGGCTAGGTCTACCAAATTGGTATTGTTACTATCAGGCAGCAGCGGCTACTTGGATTAGAGACCGGTTGACGTTGGAAAATCAAAGGGTATTAAAGCTGGAGTGTCATGATTTATATATGGGTATACACACCTATGTATGGTATGATAAAGAAAAAATACATCCTAATTTCCAACACCACTATATACGAGGTCCACTTCTTAAAATATGGATGAAAATAAAAGAAAAATTCCTAAATGGGTCTCACCATTAGAAGCGTTTATTATGCCAACAATGATAACTAAGGAGAAGATGCAATCATATGATAACCTTCTAGACAAAAATAATAATCTCAATGATATAGAGAAGATACAAAAAGACATTAAGCTAACAATATGGGAGACAAACCAGAAAATCTAGATTTAGAAAAGATTTAAAAATGGGGATTTACCATACTAAAATTGAATTAGATAAAATATGGCTGTCGACAAATGATAAAGCAATTCAAAAATTATATAGGGTGGCAAAATGTTCCTCTGATATGTGGGTTCATTTATACACGTTGGTGAATTGTGAAAAAATATATAAATTTTGGAAAGAGGTCCAAAATTTAATAGTAGATATGCTAACAATTAAATTAGATTTAGCTCCGGAAGTATATCTACTTAACATGATACCGGAAGGTTTAAACCCAAATGATAAATATTTGCTAACTTATATTGTGACAGCAGCAAGAATTTTGATTGCTAAATATTGGAAAGCTAACAATTTGCCTACAATACAAGAGTTACAATATAAATTGTTAGAAGTGGCAGAAATTGACAGTTTAACAATGATACTACATGGGAAAGATAAGAATGTATTTAAAAATAGTCTAGAGTTTATGAATGGTTAAAAGGTAAAGAGGAAAAGTAGACTCAAATGTTATACATGTAAAAATATGTGGTTGAAATTTTATGAAAAAACTTAAATAAGATTGTTCAAAAAAAAGAAAGAAAAACTAACTGTGAGTGCTTATAATTAATGAGAAAAGAAGAGTGGAAGTGAAAGAACCCTGAACTGAATAGTTTCGAATGGAAAGAAATAACGGCCAGAAAACATGCTGGAGAAGATGGGCTGTTTTTGTAAGTTTATTTTTCTACAGGGGAACCTTGGAGACGTCCTTGGGTGAGGCTACTTAATAGATTTTAGAGGGAATTAAAAGACTCTTTAGACTGGAATTATTACTGATTAATCTTAATGGGACAATTAAAATGGCATCCAATGCAGGAGAGGAGGGAGAGGAGATAGATGAAAATGTTTTGGTAGAAGATTTATCAATAGAACAATTTAAAAAATACTGAGGGAAGCAATTCAGACAGGAATAGAAGATGCTTGTGCAAGTTTATTGGGTAAAGCTAATAATCTACAACCTGAACCAGAATATAAAGAGGAGCTGGGATAATCTACTCAGAGCCCAAAGGAAAGCGGGGGGGTGTCTGCAAAGAAAGGACTATGTTGAGATAAGAACATAAGAACATAAGAGATGCCAATGTTGGATCAGGCCAAAGGCCCATCCAGTCCAACACTCTGTATCCCACAGTGGCCAGAAATACCAGTGCCATCAGGAGGTCCACCAGTGGGGCCAGGACATTAGAAGCCCTCCCACTGTTGACCCCCCCAAGCACCAAGATGACAGAGCATCACTTGCCCCAGAGTCCCTATCTATACCTTGTGGCTAATAGCCACTGATGGACCTCTGCTCCATATGCTTATCTAATTCCCTTTTGAAGCCGTCCATGCTTGTAGCCACCACCACTTCCTGTGGCAGTGAATTCCAAGTGTTAATCACTCTTTGGGTGAAGAAGTACTTCCTCTTATCCGTTCTAACCCGACCGCTCAGCAATTTCATGGAGTGCCCACGGAGGGTCTCTGGGCGGCTTACAGGGTGTTCTAAGAACAGTTTTTACCCTAACTCGGGCCACATGAAGTAGGGGGAGGGACATCCTACCGGCACCCCCATGGTGTGGCTGTTGTCTCTCAGGCTTCGGGCTTGGCTCCATTTCTCCCCAGGCGGTCCTCGGTCAGGCGTTCATTCTGGCATTCAGGGTGGCCTCCTATTCTCCTTCTCGGCGGGGACTACTCTAGGCGCACGGTCCGTGTTTCGCATGGCCTCGACTTGTGTCCACTCGGTTCCGTCACGCCTGCGCATCACTGCGTCGTGCATCTTCTGGTCCCGCCTCCACTGCCATCCACCATCGTCCACCACATACGGTGTTCCCCTGGCCGCTAGGGATCGCTCGAACACTCAACGCTGCTCCGATGTCACCGCGCCGGCTCCGATGTCACCTCGCCTCGCCGCCTTGCCATTAATGCCTCCGCCGCTGATGTTCTTACTGCCGCTGGTGCCACCACCACACGCCTCACGAGAGGAGGGTGCCCCCTACCCATCTAAGGGTAGATACCCATTTGTCTACTCGCTTTTTAAACTGCTTTCGAGACGTTGGGTGGGCGGGAGCTGGGACTAGGGCCGGGAGCTCACCCCGACCGCGGTGGTTCTTGAACCGCCATAGTGGCTGTTCAAGTTGTTATTATTAAGGCAGGCATTTTAGAAGGAGAATGAAGATATATGGAAAGATTAATGTATAATTTTTTGCGGACACTTGCTCAGCTGGAAGAACCTGATTATGGAAAGTTTGTTAAAAGTTATAGGGGATAACAGAGGGTGAAGATAATGGAAGGGAAGGTTAAAGGTTAAAATAGTAAATAGTAAATTAATGTGGAGATGAAAGTTTAACGGAAATTTATAAATGGAAGAGTCTGGAAAGGTGTTGAAAAGTGATTAGTTAAAGGGCATTAATTTTCAATAAAGTGGTTGGTGCTGAAAATAAAAGTATATAAGAGATTAGTAAAAAAAATCAAGAGACGTAAGGAATATTACAATAGTAAAATAACTGTATGAAGAAGTACCTCAGAATTAGAGGGGGTGGATGTTAATATTGAAAATCCAAATAAGTGGAGAAAATGATAAAATACATAAAAACAAAATAAATTCTTATAATATATATGTTTATATTAGAAACAAGTAACTTATAGTTTATTGGATTAAATGAGATGTACTAGAATGTAGTTAGTTGTAGTGAGGAATGGTTAGGTGACTCCCAAGTAATGGATGGTTTGAGATGGTTAAAATTTGGCACCAAATCAGATTGTTGGTATGGAATTTGATGAATGCCATATGTAGAGATTAGTACTCGATTAGTGGTTGACTAATGGAATGAATTTGGGAATATTAGAACATTTCTTATGTGATTTAGTTGCTGTTAAAAAGTATTTCTGGTTGACATGTCAACTTTTGATGATGTTATTGTCTATAAGCTATTATGTTACTGGTTATAACTTGAAAACCTAATAAATATATTTTTTTAAAAAAAGAAAGAAACGGAGATAAGCACCCTAGAATCGGATTCGACTGGCTTTTGAGCAAGGGAACCTTTACCTTTACCTTACTATAAATAGTGCTGTATAGGTTCTAGATTTATTATTGTTCAAATTAGGAATTTTAGATGCTGTCAGTCACAATAAATGGACATTTACTTTCTATCTCATTATTCTCCCTAGTAACTGGAACCTCTTATTTCTGGAAAGTTCTAGAAAATTCAGTCTTCAAGTAAGGGATCTTAATGTTCTTACATGTGTCCCAGATTTCACAATTGGTCTTCTAAGCTGATATGAATTCTGTACTGCAATACAGAGAGGCTGGATAACCTGAAGTTTTAGGTTACATTGCTGGGCTGCTGTCCATCCAGTTGTCCATCCATCCTGTATGTGCCACATTTTTATCTCACTCATCTCCAAGGATGGCATACATGGTTCTCCCCTTCTCCATTTTATCTTCTCAACTATCCTGGGGATGAGACTGCTGGAAAGTGACAGGGTGACATCAGTGAGCTTCATGGCTTAACAGGGATTTGAGCTCAGTCCTCTCAAGTCCTAGTTCAACACTCTAATGATTGCCACCATGCCACACTGGCTTTCAGTAATGTGAACAATTTTGGAGCAAACATAGATATTTTAATTGCTATAGCAACTAATAAGTGTACAAACCTGACATTAAAAAATCACAAAACTGAGAAACCTGTAGAAGAATACTCCAGCCTTCCAGGACACTCAACAGGGGACCACAACGCAGATATTTTATTCCAAAAGAATTTCAGAAACAGTGTAGAATGGAGGATTGCTGAGTTACAAGTTGTTACAGCACTCAGGAAAATGGAACTGCCAGGGCTTAACAGAGATACTGGTTTCCTATCTCACTACACAGGCTAATGTCATTCAATTCTCACATCTTTTTTATAATTTTTATTATGCTGTATGCTAATCTGCTTCTATTCACAGGCCTTACCAATTGCCTTAATCCAATCTTAGCTCTAATTGGTGTTTCCTGGCAACATCCTCCTCACACGCTACCTATATGTAATGGTTGGTGACTCTGTTTCAATGTGTCTGAAGAACTGTGCATGCACATGAAAGCTTATACCCAGAATAAAACGTTGTTGGTCTGAAAGGTGCCACTGGACTCAAACTTTGTTCTGCTGCTTCAGACCAATACAGCTACCCACCTGATTCTATACTTTGTTGTTATTAATATTGAGGAGGGAGAATACAAGATAAACTTGGATTGGAGGAAAGTCTCGGTACACCCATTCCCTGGTTCCGCTACTTGCAACTTAAGAATTTGATAGATCGGTTAGCACGAACAGATATTTTCACCAGACCAAAGACGGAATTTGAGACTCTCTTGTCTACATATGACCCCTCCATGAAGGGATTGCTTTCTAAGATGCACAAAATTTTATCATCTGCTGAAGGCTCTCGATCTCTTCCCTGCCAAAAGATTTGGAAAGCAGACTTGGAAACAGAATTGCAACAATCACAGTGGCTTGACATATGGAATTCTCCGGCATTCTCCTCACGGGTTCACAATATTAGGATGAATTCCTTCAAGATCATACACAGGTGGTATCTCACACCAAAAAGGCTGCATAGAATGAACTCTCAGTATGATCCTCTGTGTTGGAAAAATTGTGGATCTCTTGGAACGTATTTACACTGCTGGTGGGAATGCCCAGTCATTCAGCAATTTTGGAAGGACATATTCTCCCGAATCAACAACATTATGCAACAAACACTCCCTGTCACTCTGGAGCTCTCTTTGCTCAATCTCTGGGATTCATCAGTTGGAAATGACTCCAAAAAGATACTTACCTCCATTCTTTTGGCAGCAGCCAGGCTCACGATTGCAGCAAACTGGAAATCTCCATCTCCTCCTACTATGACATACTGGTATGACTAGATTTGGGACCAGTTTGTGATGAATAAAATTTCTAATATAGTAGATCAAATACAAAACAGCTCCAGTAAAACTTATGAAAAATGTGTACGTACCTGGTTCCCAGTACTTGACTTCATGACAGAACACAACGTGCTGCCCTCTAGGATGAGCTATCACTCATGGCTTCACTTTTGACTCCACTCTGACCTCCGCCCTGCTGCCGAGACTCCTCTTGTTGTATAGAGTAGCAGACTCCCAAACTTGTGGTATTTTAAACCTGACTCCAGTCAGTGGGATTTATAGTTCAAAAGTCATTTTTATATATGGGAACGGATCTGATATTAAATTGTTATGTTAATATGTTATAACTGTTGATGTATGTTGAAAACTTTGGGGGTGATTAACTGGCTGGTTTGTAATTTTGGCCTCTCAGGACGTTTGTATACTGTTTTGCAGTTATTGTACATGTTATAAGTTATACTTGACCTTAATAAACATTTAATTTTTTTTAAAAAAACAATAAAAATGCCTTGATGATGAACAAAAAAAATTAATATTGAGGAGAAAAAAGAGGCATATGGCTTACAGAGGATACTGGGTTTAAGGTAAAGTCTTGAAGGCTGAAGAAAGAACTGAGGCAATCTAAGTTCATAATAGGATAGAATGGGCAGCATGAGAGCACTGGCAAAACTGACTGAAGGAGCTACAGTTATTGCAGTGAAAAGTGGTTAGCAGAGCTTCAAGTGCAAGAAACACAAAAATGTAGCAGAAGAACAGGAGAATATATGTGCTATATCCAGGGGTCATTTTGGGGGGGACGCGGGGGGACGCCATCCCCCTGGGTGAGGTGCGGGAGGGCGGGGCCTGGAGCTCCCTGCTGGTGCCCGCTGGTGGTCGCCGCCGGCTGTGGGGAGGACACACTTCCGGTGATGTCAGGGTGTGTGGCATATGCTAATGAGTTATGCTAATGAGTCCCCCTAGCTCTTTTTCTACGAAATGACCCCTGGCTATATCCATCTATGACTCAACTGCACTAGCCAAAGAAAGGTGGAGAGGGTGCAATTTTGTAAGAGGACATTTACTGCCAGAGCTGCTACTGAAAAGGCTCTGCTCCTGGTAGAAACCTATTTCAGTTCTCATAAAGATGGCATCTGGAACAGAGCCTCAGGAGCTGATCATAAAGCACGTGGGGAGGGGCTGTTCTTCAAGAATAGCCTGGGTCACCCAGGCCATGTCAAGACCAATACTTTTGAGTTGTCCTGAAAGGAAACTGGTAGCTAGTGCAAATGTTCTAGAATACTTATTTTAGAGGAATACTTATCTGTGTTGGAATCTTCACCCATAAACCACACCCTATATGCGCAGCATGTGCACATCAGTAAGCTTACATACAGGCTGCAAATCAGACCAAAAGGCCTGTTATACACAATACCTCATACAATAGTGCCAAAATTAGTAAGTGCTTCTGGGTAGCCTCCACCTAACAGCCGTCACATTTAAATCAGCCCTGAGTTAAACTTCAGTCAGAGTTTCTCCACAGCAGGAACTGGACTACTATGTGACTATCCTAAGCCAGGTTTGAGGACTAGGTGGGGTAAGATGATAAGATGTTGGAAAAGAAGAAAGAAACCAAAGGAGGAACAAAGCTAAATGAGTCAATTCATTGGCAGGAGGAGGGTGACAGAAGAAAAGGACAGGCTTTAACCAACTTATATGAAAAAGAAAGAACTGCAGTTAAGAATTTTGGGGGAGCAAGAAGGGAGCAAGAAGATCATTTATCAGTCCAGTGTATACATGTCACTATCTGCAGCCTGCATTCATTTATGATAAGTGAAACAGCCAGTTCATCAGTTGGATTCCATTGATCAGAGTGTCCAACTCAGAACAAGTAGAAATGAAGAGGGAAGATGGTACCCCAACATTAGACACCTTGCCATTGTCATACTCCAGCAGCTCCCAGTTATATGAAAAGGATAACTTTTTCTGAGTAGTATATGCAATTTTGTCTTGTATTCCTTATCTGAACTTAAAGTTTTCTTACAACCACACAGATTTCAATACTTTCAGTAGCCACAATGATGGGACACATTAGGACACATTAGATGTCTTAGCAGAAATGATAACAACTATGATGACAGATATCTGCATTGGAATTTAAGAATTATGGAACAGTCGGTGTGCCTGGCCTACTATGAAGTTAGATTAAAAGTCCAAGATAAAAACATTCCATGGGTCTTCCTTCCTGGTAAGGATTACTGAGATTTTAGCCTAAGGGTTCCTATATTCTTTTGGGAAAGATAGCAGGCAATCCCCCTTCTTGGAGCTGAAGCTGGAATGCTTTTTGCTGCCCATGGGTTAGACAGAAGATGGTGCTGCTGAGCAGTCAGGAAATCATGACCTCCTCTTTTGACTGTATTTTTGGTTATTGCTAAATTTTGCCGGAAATACACCCCCACCCCACCCCTGCTGAGCACTTAATTACATTGTCAAATAAGGGTCACCTGCCTAGCGTTACCAACAAGTCTTCTTCTATTTCAGAGATAAACTGAGCAAGCTCAAAGCATTGTTTTACATCCCAGACATCAGATTAGTCCTAAATTACCTGGGTTAGTACTGTTGAGTACACTCCAACTGCCCGCTTTGATGTCTCTGCTAAAGAAGCAAGGACCATGACATCAGTTTTGAGAGTGATAAAAATGAAACATTTTTTTCTCCACCCATTATTGTCTAAAACATTAATGCCATTTACTTTTTTTTTTTTTAATGTGATCGATAGCTGGGGGGAAAGTGCCTATAAATTACTGAAGGCAAATACCATTCTATTAACACTCGGGAGATTTTGCAACATTTGCCAGTGTTATGTTTTACTTAAAAAAAATAATTTGTTGAAAGCTTTGTTCTTTTTGCTGCCTTTGTCTGTCTGTCTGTTTCTCTCTCTCACACACACACACACAAACAAAAAGGGATATTTTATTATGATTTACTTAGTAAATTTAATTCTAATGTACTCCAGCTATAGTTTCAATTAATGTTCTACCTCTTTACATTATGTGTTTTATGAAATCGTTAACTATTGTCATGTTTCTATTATGATACTATTAGGAAATAAAAAGACTTATGTAAATGGAGTTGTAAAAGAAAATGTATGACAGTTACTAGGAGCAACATCTGTGCACCATCATGCTAGCTTACACTAATTTCCCAACGATTGCTCCATTCATTACCAAGCATTGTTACTCGCAGTGGCACAACTCTGATTTCCATGCATTTAGGAACCGAAGCAAAGAGAGGGTAAGTGGGAGCCCTAATCAATACCACTTTTCATTTTCCCTCTAATGTGCTGCCTTTTCCTTTCTTTTCCTCCTGTGCCCAAGTCCAAAAAAGATCCTGACGCTACAGTCATAAAATGTAATTCTTCCACAGAAACACAGACAATAATGCTTTCTGTATTCAGGCGTATTGCATATTCTAATGGCATTTGGCTAAATTGAGTATGGATTTAACATCAAAGGCTTCATGAATTTTTCAAATGAGATATTAAAGTCAATATTTCAAGTGAAAGATATTTCAATTTAGTTGCATACACGACAATAAAAAAGAACTTCTATAGAAGGCAGAGCTACTAGTGACGGTGGCAGTATTAGTTCATTCAGGAAATTACTAGTTTATAAGAAAATCAAACACGAGGTTGTGAGATTGCAATGAAGCTGAATAAATTAGACTAACTGATATGCACCGGTTGTACATTTATCTCTCACAGTCAGAAACAGAACCTGCCACTGGGCATTTCATTGCTTCAAGCTGGGTTTGGGTTTCAGTCTTGGGCTTGTTTGTTTATTTGGAACTCACCTAATTAGCATAAAAATTTGCTTTCAAGCTTTGGAAAATGGAAACTTTTTTCAGCTCTGGAAGGTGTAGGGCCTTGTATCTTCCAAAATAACTGCATATAGCTTGAAACAAATGACATTTACATCCCACTTGCCCAAGTCAGGGCCCTGAGGCGTGGTCATTGGAGGTGAAAACTTCTCACCTTGCCGTCTTTCCTCTCTCTGCTTCTACACAGTCAGGGGCAGCACATTTGAGAGTTTATTACTTCTATGTTTTACAAAACCAGAAGCCACCTAAAGCATTTGGAAAGGCTGCATAATAAGAGTCAAAAATATATATACAATATCTGAGGAGAAGGCCTTGTTGTAATAAAGAACGTTCTCCAAATTGTGGGGTCTGGCATTCTACACACCATATAGTAGCTGATTGTCATATTTGGAATATCCAGCCAGGAGAAGTATTTTCTTCTATAAATCTTCAAACTAAATAATACATGTCACCATTCCTTTGCTTCCTGTGGCTTTTTGGCCCATTTTGAAAAGATGTCTGTCCTTCAGTTCCCTGTTGCAAAGGCTTGGGCTCTTTCCACAAGATAAAAATAAAATAAAAATGTTCCCAATTCTTGCACTGGCCTACCTTACAGGGCTTTTGTTAGGGCTTCCTGAGATAATTATGTGAAAGGAGAATGCTGCACAACACAGAGAATATTAGGTAGCAATACCCAGGAGGCAAACACAACCACTGGTACCTCTTACTGAAGTCACTTCCCTTGCATTCTTGAAGAAAAAACATTGATCAGTAACAAGGGTTGCCAACTTCCAGGTGGGTGGGCCGGAGTTCTGATCTCCAGACCACAGAGACCAATTCCCCTGGAAAAAAATAACGGCTTCAGAGAATGGACTCCAGAGCATCACACCCTTGCTGAGCTCCCTCCCCAGATTCTACCCTCCCCAGGCTCGATCCACAAATCTCTAGGCATTTTACAACCCAGAGTTGGCAACTCTATCAGTAATGGTCAATTTTAGTGCCAGTTAAAGGCATGTTGGATTCTCTAGAAGCCATTTTCAAAATAGATCCGGAGAGGCCTGCAGTCAACATGCTCTTCAGACTTATTTTCTTTCCTTAAAAAAAAAAAAAAAAAGATATATCACTGCATTTTGTCAGCATGGCATGCCTATCAGTCTAATGTTGTATTATGATATCTTGACATATCACTCAAAAACACATGCATTTATATCACAAATCCACAGAATGGAACATCTGATTGCAACACATGAAAAACAGCAGCCTCCACAGTCACGGAAATACTGTACTTATCAGATTATCAAACAGAGCTTCTTTACCAAAACACAGGAAAATGCTGATTAGGCATTTTATTGGATTCAAGGTACTGTTGCTGCTTAAAAGGCTTAATCGTTAATAGCAGCAACGTAACATGGATTCCTTTTCGACTGCTGCTTTCATTCCTGTACTGCCAGTGGTTTAGGGATCACCTGGTCTATTTATATAAGCAGAATTGACCATTTCTCTCCATTCTTCCCCAGTGAGAATGTTTGTGATTTTGATCACAACTAGGAAAACAGCCTTTTATTTTACAAACTTACTGAATTTTTGCAGAAGAGTACAGAAAAAGGATGAAACTAAGGGGGAAGGTTCAGTTTGTATCTATTATATACAAGGCTGGGCAGGGGGACCATTTGGCCTGGGCCTCAGGCTCAGAGAGGTCTGAGACCCACTTTGAGCTCGATGTCCAGGCATTTGAAAGATTCCATACCTTGTCTCACTCTCTTTTTGATGCCTTAATTTCCTTTCATGTGTTATTTTTATTTTCATCACTAGCCTGATACCCGTGCTTCACTACGGTATTTAAGTTTCATAAATCCAGTTAATACTGACGGAACAAATACTGATAATGTGAAATTTGAAATGTGTCATTTGTTGTAGGAATTCTAATGGAGAAGATTGTAGTGTAAGAAATGAAGGACCTCCCTCTAGACCACATTGGTGATTCTGCCCTCAGGTGCTACAATCACCAGGCTGCTTGATGAGCTCACTCTGGAGCAGGCCACATAGAACTGTCCATTTAAGAAGCAGTCGTCTGTTAAGTCAACTCCTGCCACCTTCCACGAAAGTGATGGCCTCTCTATTTGTGTTCCTGAATTGTTTTGCTCATATGAAGACTGTGTTGTTCTGAGCACCTCAGGGTGATCTTGCTGGTACTTGGCCTGTGCAGCTCAGTGCATTGCAGTACTATGTGCAAATGTCTTTGCCACATTCCTAATTTGCCTCCTCCTTGTAGCGTTGGTGTATCTGGCTCAACGTTTGCCCCAAGCTTTCTTGGGGGCAGTAAGAGGGGTGAGTGGGAGTTGATGGGAGGGAGTGGTGATGTGATGGACATTTCTTCAGGTTCATGAGGGAGGCACACATTGAAATGGCTCCTAAAAATGTCCTTTACTATCTCCCCATAAACATTCATACCCTGGCCCTGCTCCTACACCTGACAGACCTGTCTGGTGTTGGGGGGGGGTTGTATTTAAAGGAATCGGGGAGACTGGGCCAGCAGCAGTGCTAAGGAAATCCAGCTGAGCAAACCTCCCCGGCGGCTATAAGCATCCCACCTCCTCTCCTACACCTGACAGGCAGCTGCCTGTCCAGTATAGGAGGGGGAGGGAGAGGAGTATTAGAAGCCACTGCGGAGGCTGGGCTGGCCGGATCACTAAGGCATTACTGCTGGGGCAGGCTCCCTCATGGCTTTAAGCACCCTGCAACCACTGCTGCACCTGACAGACAACCACCTGTTAAGTGTAGGAGGTGGGGGGAGTGTGTTGTAAGCCATCAGAGAGACTGGACCAGCAGCTTTGCTTCACCTCACAGGTGGTTCTTGGCCACTCCTGATTTCCTCAACAGTCATTAGCTCTGTCCAGTCCCCTGTAACTGTTGGCACTAACTCTAGATTGGGCTGGACTCAGTTGTTCAGTGGCTGCCAGGCTGAGCTGAATGGTGTGGTCAAGGAGTCTCTGGTGGCTGCTGCCAAACCTTCTCCATCTGGCTCAGCAATAGTGTTGTGATTGCCGAAAAGGTAAAGGTTCCCTTGCTCGAAAGCCAGTCGAGTCCGACTCTAGAGTTGTGGTGCTCATCTCCGTTTTAAAGCTGAAGAGCCAGCGCTGTCCAAAGAAATTTCCGTGGTCATGTGGCCGGCATGACTAAACACCAAGGCGCACGGAACGCTGTTACCTTCCCACCGAAGTGGTACCCATTTATCTACTTGCAATTTCTTGCTTTCGAACAGCTAGGTTGGCAGGAGCTGGAACTAGAGATGGGAGCTCACTCCATCATGCAGCACCTGGGTCTCGAACTGCAGAACTACTGACCTTCCATAGCCTGCAGTTTAGCGTCTTAACCACTTGAGCCACCGCAGCTCCTGTGATTGCCTAGGAACCTCTAAAATGGTGGCCAAGAGCTCAGTGGATATTCTTTTTGTACTGTGTTGTTTCTATAGTTTCAGAGAGCTTTAATTCCACAATGTATATTTTGTTTTTAGATTTCAGATTGTTCTGCACACTAAGGACTTTCTTCAGGTCTGTTATGAAATCCCCTCCATCTGTCCCTAGCTCCCATTTGCTGATCTGTTAACCCATATACTATGGGCTGGTTCAGAATTAGATAGATGTCCCATGCTTTTCTTGAATCATCTGGAGCTATATCCTTGGTTTCTGACTGGTATACCTTGTTTGTGCTTGTTCTCCACTTGGTATATTGTGATGTGGATTATGAACCAGATTATGGTCCATAGATTTCCCTATACATTGTGGTAAGAAAATCTGGGATACAATGGGATTTACCTACTCAGCCATAATTCTGACCCCACCTCCAGTGCCAGAAGCCATTCACATGGTAGCGTGACAATAAAATAGGTACCACACATTTACAACTTAATATCTGTGGGTGCTCAAATTGATTCCCAGATTTGATCCCAGAAATCAGCGTTGTAAAATGGATCTACCAATATTTGCCCTAATCAGTTGTTAAACTCCTGTGTGGATGGCCTGTATCATCAGTGGAAGGGCAGGTGGGAAGACATTGCTCTTGCCTTGGTCACCAACATCTATAGGGGTGTATCATCTGATCCTTCCCTAGAGGATGATATACTACAGTTTTCTAAATTGGGATTCCAAAGGACCAGCGATTAGATGTGTCAAGAGAAAGTTGCATAACCTAAATAACAGGTCTGTCTTGGTGGTTCTCACAGGCATCCTTCACTCTAACTGTTCTACGCCTTTCTGATTACTGACACCACGATGATGTCTCTGTTAATGATGTTTGTTGTACAATTTTCATTTGTTCCTTGACTCTCTCTAATGCTGTCATAACTCAGGATCTGCAGCTGTGCAAGTCAGCTGGAGCCATTTAACAAACAGAAGAGGCAAGAACTCTTTGCTTTGTTTTCTCCAGATTCTTGATACCAGCCCAGGTTTCGGCCAGATTTGCATTTCCCTGAATTCTGAATACTGTCAGAACCTGAAGCACCTTGATCAGATTCATGACCAACTGCTATAAAATGTTGATTCCTCTGATTTGCAGAGACTTCATAATGGTAGCTCAGAGTTACTAACAGAATTCTCACACTACTAACCGCTTTGTACTCACTTATTTTTTAATGCTAACCCACATTCCTAAAAGTTCAAGGAGGCTCACAGTAACAATGACATTAAAAACCTCAAACAAAAGAAATATAGTAAAAACCAATCTTATAAAAACAAGCAAAAACACATTACAGAACAACCCCTCCTCCGGATTACAAACTGACTGTCCATCTGTCAAGCCCTTTGATGCAAGATGGCCTTGCAGGCTTTTCGTAAGGTTGACACAGAGTCATCCTCTGTATGGATTCTGCAAGCCCATTCTGTAATAGAAATGTCATGAGAAAGGGCCAGTGAAATAAGAAGATCATAATAGGCAGATCAAAGCTGGGCAGACAGGATCTGGGGAACAAGGAAATGCAATGTATCCAGTATGTGGATCCCAGTTCACAAGATACTTCAAAGGTAAGAGCCAACAACTTGAGTTGAGCTCAGAAGTGTAGTTACTTTAAAACTGGTGTATTATGCATGTATAGACTAGCTGTGGTCAAAAGATGGACAGCCAACTTTTGCACTAGGTAAAGTGACAGTAATCAAGTCTAGAGAATGCAGAAGCATGGACCACTGTGGTCAAATTAGTCCAGTTCAGAAAAGAGATAGTTTGTTGCAGGGGTCATTTCGTAGAAAAAGAGCTAGGGGAACTCATTAGCATAACTCATTAGCATATGCCACACCCCCTGACATCAGGGGCCTGGCGGTGGACCTGCAAGGCCGGCGGAAGTGCGAGGAAGCCCCGCCAAGGCCCTCCCTGGCCCCAGGCAGGCAGGGGTGGGGAGAGGTGGGGAGGAAGCAACTTACCCTCCCTCTTCTCCTGCCTCCTCCTGGCTGAATGAGGGCTGGAAGCGGGGCGGCCAGAAGCAGGGGGCGGGGCTTCATCGTGTGCCCTGCTCCCCTGCACCTCACCCGGGGGAACTGTGTTCCCCCGCGATCCCCCCCGAAATGACCACTGGGTTGTTGACTAAGTGAATATATAAAAAGGCATTCCTAGCAACTGTTCCACCCTGTTTGTCCATAACAAGTCAGAAGCACTCTTAAAATCTTAACATGACCAACTAGTGATAACCAGTGCTCAAACTGCAAAATCAATTTGGCATCAGTGATCAGAAGTCAAATTATGTATCACTTGACATCATTAAATATTAAGAAGTCTGAGATTTTATATCTTTTGTTGTAAGACATCAAACTAACAACAGTTAGAGTGGACAGTTTTGTTTTCTTTTTCTGGCAAGACTCTTGTACAATCTATATGACAAAGAAGAAATTCAGCCAATGAAATTTTTTCCACCATGGCAACTGCATGCTGGGAAACCTATCACCTGCTTCTCATCCACCTGCTAATGACATAGGAGGCATGGAAAAAAGCCAATAATTTCTACCTAAAAAAATGGTGGTAACGTAGACCTGCACTGGATACTGCCAATTAAAGGAGGCATTTTTGAGGGAAAGTGCATAGGATGGGACTGAACAGCATTTTGGAGATACATTGAGCCTGTTTCTAGCTAACAAAGAACCAAATTAGTATTCAGGGGATAGAATGTAGGCATATAAATATATTTGGGGGAGTTGTACGGTAGTGTAAAGGAATTTTTAAAGACAGCTAAAGTGTTAATTCATCTATAGCTGCATTAATGTACAGCTCTCTTTTCTGTTGAGTTGAAAGGTAAATCTGCATCAGAGAGTTGTTTTCAAAATACAAAGAACATCTTTGCAAACTGTTGTATATATGTATTTTATGCTATATACAGTAAGGCAAACAGTGAAGAATTCAGTTCCATCAGCTTAAACACTGATAGCATTGCTAATAGAATCCAAGATCAGGTCACTTTCCTGGGCTCATAAGGAATGTGACAGCTGGATCACCAGTCTTTAAAATATAAACCAGGGCTGCGATCACACGCTCCTTTAGATCTGACATAGGTGCAAATGCCTGACGTATCTAAAGGGAGTGATCAGACAGCAACATCTGTGAAGTGTCCCACAGTCATCGGCAACCCGTGCTGCTCCGCCACAAAAGTGGAGTTAAAATACACTGGGGAAAGTCCGGTCCTAATGCTTGCTGATGGGCCACAGATGGACTTTCCCCTGTCTGATCGCTCAAGCATACGCTCATGCTGTCAGGATGGTCTAATCATGCCATCCTGACTCCCTGGCGTATTTTTTCCCCTCTGCAGTATGTGCATCATCACATACTCCATAGGGGGCCCTCAGTGCGGAGGTGCAATTCCTCGATCCTTCATTTATGTGCAAGGGAAACAAACGGTAAAAAAAAGAGACTCACCCACAGTTAAGAACATAAGAGACGCCAATGTTGGATCAGGCCAAAGGCCCATCCAGTCCAACACTCTGTATCACACAGTGGCCAGAAATACCAGTGCCATCAGGAGGTCCACCAGTGGGGCCAGGACATTAGAAGCCCTCCCACTGTTGACACCCCCCCCCCCAGCACCAAGAAGACAGAGCATCACTTGCCCCAGAGTCCCTATCTATACCTTGTGGCTAATAGCCACTGATGGACCTCTGCTCCATATGCTTATCTAATTCCCTTTTGAAGCCGTCCATGCTTGTAGCCGCCACCACTTCCTGTGGCAGTGAATTCCAAGTGTTAATCACTCTTTGGGTGAAGAAGTACTTCCTCTTATCCGTTCTAACCCGACCGCTCAGTTATGTCTGATCACACAGTGATGGGCTTCAAAGGGCTGTGTGATCTCACAACTGCGTGTCATATTCCTCCAGAGGAAATAGCCTGTCTTCCCCTCCGCTTCAACTGGCACATGTGACCGCAGCCCAGATCTGTATTCTGATTTATCATTTGCTTACTCATCCACTAAGGGAAAACAATCAGCATTTTCATTATCTTTTATAGACTCCAGATCTTTTCTTTCTTAGCTATATCTGTTCTTGTAAAATCCATTCCCCTTTATAGTAATCAACTATTCTTTCAGTTTTTGTGCATATGTACAGTTAGGTTCATGGTCTCTGTATTTTTCGCATATCTCCATTTCCTTGGGAACTCTACCAGATATTTGCCATTCCTCTCAACTTTTATAATGCTCATCTACTTTGCTTTCAGTTCTGTTCAGCTGCATCTACAGTTCCCAGACATAGCACATTACTGGATTATATTCACTATTCCCATATCACACATACTAGCATCCTTTATTATGCCATGTCTGCAGTGCAGGGTGTCCTGATAATAGTCTACAGGATTTTAGGTTACATTGCTTACAGCACATTTGCTTTCATTATCTGTTCCTTCCACGCTCCTGTGCTTTTTGTTTTTATGGTATTTTATTCACAAACGTCAGATTTATGCCATAGTTTACTAGCCTGCCCCGTGGGATAACTAGGCAGGGACTCCTTGATTCCTGAGACAGAGATTTTTTTTTTTTACTTTACTTGCTCTGGTGAGAATGTCAGGGCAGCATAATACAACAACATCACTATTGTAACAACCTTCAAATCCTTTCAGTAGCGGCCACTGCCAATTTACCTAGGCAATTATGAAACAAGGAATACAGACCCAAAGAAATTTACTGAAAATCAGATAGAAGAGAGGCTCACCTGGTGAAAAGGCACAGTTTTAGACCGGCCATCACCAAAAACAAAACAACTTGAATGGATTTGTTTGCAGGAGCCAGCCTAATGCAAGCTTCTGCAATATAAATACCGAGGCTGATGGCAGGCCATTCCTTTTTTTCATGGTGCGGGACAACTCCATTGTCTATAGCCCTTTCCACATCACGTACCACTCACTCATGCCAACTGAAGTGCAAGTGAGGCTTGAGAATGCTGGCATCATTACATCTGCATTGCTCATCCTCTCTATGGATTCAGAGGCATATGGTGTATTTGGCACCAGGTTTCCAGCCCATCATCCATGCTACATGGCTCCTTTGTATCAGAAATTCCTTCCCTCTTGTGAAATGCTGGAAGGGTGAAAGACTTGCGTGCTTTTGTTACCAAACTCAATGGGGAGGAGTACAGGCAAAGGGGAAAGATCAAGTAATAAATACTGAAGGGGACATCGGCTATACGGGCACAAAGGGAAGACCGAATACTATAGAATGCAGAGAGAGAAAAGAGTTAATATGGTATGCAGAAAGAGCTGTTTGGTAAGGAATGAGGCGGTTACCTGGGAAAAGGAAGTACAGAGAAGTGTCACATTAAAAAAAGCAGGGGGGGGTTCCAAAGGAACAGCTGGCACATGGAAGTGCAGAGAGCTATGGGGTGAGGAAATGGAAGGAGTAAATGGAAATGGATTGTGTAGACTTATGGTGCAAAAAGAAGATGTTCAGAGTGAGCGGAACTGCTCTGGGGCCCCACAAGAATGAGGGCCCCAAATGTATTGGGTTACATTGTCTATGATGAGTGGACAAACAAGGTTCTACCCATCTGACCTTTAAGAACATTAAAAGAGCCCTGCTGGGTCAGACCAGTGGTCCATCTAGTCCAGCTTCTTGTCTCACACAGTGGCCAATCCTTTCCTCTGGAGGGCCAACAACCAGGAATAGGGGCCAAGACCTTCCCCTTCCCTCCTGGCACTGGGATTCAGAGGCTGACTGCCTCTGAATGTGGAGGTTCCCTTTAGTCAACATGGCTACTAGCCACTGATCTTCCTTCCCTCCTTTCTGCTGGTGGTAGCTCCCCAAGGCCAGCAGAATGGAAGCGGGGGAATATCCTGCAAAAATGAATGTTTCCTTTAAATGGCCTTTGCAAGTGGGTGTCATGTGCAAGCTACAGGGCTTTCTGGATGATACTTCTGTCCTCGATCCCTTCCAGTCCGGCTTCCACCTGGGTCATGGGACAGAGATGATGCTGGTCACTCTGACTGACAACCTCCGAAGGCACCTGGATCGAGGTGGTGTGGTGGCACTGTTGTTGTTAGATCTGTTGGCCGCGTTTGACATGGTCTACCACCAGCTGCTGGCCCACCACCTCACCGATATGGGGATTCAGGGGCTTGCCGTTCAATGGTTTGCCTCTTTTCTCCAAGGTTAGGGACAAAGGGTGGCGATAGGGGATCAGCAGTCCCAGAGGCGGCCTCTTGAGTGTGGGGTGCCTCAGGGGGTGTTGCTGTCCCGGATGTTGTTTAACATCTATATGCGCCCCCTTGCCCAGATTGCCCAGAGTTGTGGGCTTGGGTGCCATCAATATGCAGATGACACCCAGCTCTATCTGATGTTGGGCGGCCAGTCGGACTCCACCCCGGATTACCTCCATCGGGCGTTACAGGCTGTGGCTGGTTGGCTCAGACTGAGCCAGCTGAAACTAAACCCGGCAAAGACGGAGGTCCTGGGTCTGATTCGGATCGGTTCGGGGTTGGGGCTTTCAATCCCAGCCATCGATGGGGTGCCTTGGGTGCCAGCCTCGGAGGTTGGGAGTTTGGGTGTGCTCCGGGACTCCTCTTTAACGATGGAGGCCCGGATGGCAGCCACTGCCAAGTCGGCCTTTTACCATCTTCGGCTGGCTCGGCAGTTAGTCCCTTTCCTAGACCGTGATGACCTGGCCGCAGTGATCCATGCGACGGTCACCTCAAGGCTAGACTACTGTAACACTCTCTACATGGGGCTGCCTTTGTTGCAAATTCGGAAGCTGCAGCTAGTGCAGACGAGGCTGTTGATGGGCCTCTCTAGACGGGATCACATCTGCCCTGTGCTGAAAGCGCTGCACTGGCTGCCAATGGCGTACCGGATCCACTTCAAAGTGCTGGTTCTTACCTTTAAAGACCTACATGGCCAGGGTCCAGCTTACCTAAGGGACCACCTTTCCCCACATGTTCCCCCAAGGGCACTACGGTCAGGGAGTAAAAATCTCCTGGTAATTCCAGGCCCCAGGAATATCAAATTTGCTGTTACCAGGGCCAGGGCATTTTCGGTGGCGGCTCCTACCTGGTGGAATAAGCTCCCAGAGACACTCCGGGCCCTGTGGGACCTTGTGCAGTTCCGCAGGGCCTGTAAAACGGAGCTCTTCCACCAGGCTTTTGAGTAGGAGCCGCCGCCACCACTATCCCATCACCGTTATCTTCCATCACTGCACCTCTACCACCACTTGTGTGGGCATCATCGGGGTGCGAGACGTTCCTGGATGAAGATGGGATGACAGTGCTGCTGGGATGTATGTTGTCGGTCTGGTATTAATAACTCCAGAACCCCATCTTGCAAGTAATTATCTATGTAACCTTTAGAGCACTGACACTTTAGTGTATTGTATTGTATTGTATTGTTTTATTCTGGTTTTACTGTTTTAACTTTGGCATGCATGCCTCGTTGTTAGCTGCCCTGAGGCTTTGGGGAGGGTGGGATATAAATCCATAAATAAATAAATAAAAATTAAGTCCAGGTGGTGAGTTCACCATTGTCGGTTAAACTCACTACTTGGTCTTTACTTGGCCATGGTGCCTGCTTGCAAAAGCCATTTAAAGGGAATGTTCCTTTTAAGCGGGGGGGGGGGGGGGAAAGGGGTTGCTGAAATGGCTTTGATCCAGTTCAGCCTTTTTAAATGCCTTCTCAGTTCACTTGTGAGTCTTGCAGCAATGGCAGCAGTGGCGCTTGGAGAAGGCATTTAGAGAGACGTGTTCTCTTTAAATGCCTTCTTCAAGCCCCACCAGAGGTGCCAGTGTGTCTGCTGACATGAACCATACAAACCCACCTGAAAGGTGTGTGGGAAGTTTGTGTGGCTCATGAGAGCAGGATGGCACAAACCGAGGTACATGAACCACGAACCAGGCCCGGTTTATCACAAATTTCAGTTTGTAATTTGGTTCATTCCCATCCCTAGTTCAGACCCCATTAGTCTGTACTTGAAGTTGGGTTTTTTTTTGTCTTACCAGCTTACCAACCCTTCATTTGCCATATTGCTGTTCACACAGCCAATTTGTGGAGATTCTCCAGGAACTCTTCACAGTCAGCTTGCATAATTTTGTGCCATCTGCAAACTGGGCCACTAGTTCCAGATCATTTATGAGCAAATTAAATAGTACTGGCCCCAGTACTGATCTTTGTGGGACCCTGCTGCTTTCTTCTCTCCATTGTGAACTGTCAGTTTATTCCTACTTTTTTGCTTCCTGTCATTTAACCAGTTTTTAATCCATAAGAGCATCTGTCCTCTTATCCCATGACTACTAAGATTACTCAGGTGTCTTTGGTGAGGTATCTTGTCAAAAGCCTTTTGAAAGTCCAAGTATATAATGTCTACCAGGTCACTGCTGTCTACATGTTTGTTCACTTTCTCAAAGCACTCCAAAATGTTGCTCATTTTCCCTCAGCAGACTTAGTGATAGGCTACATATACAGGTTGGGCAGATCAACTATGTCAGACTTGATTTCCCCAAGAACTCTCAAGTGTATTCCATCAGGACCTAGAGACTCAGTTCTTCAGACTCCCTTCCTGAAAATAGTGGTTGTGGCATGGCACAAGGGAACAGGAGCATCATGCTGCTGGCCTGATCAGGAATGGGCCCTCAGATGTCTTTAAGATGATGGTGGCATCTTCATTGAAGTCATGATGACCCCCCATCATGTTTAGTTTCGCCTTTAGAGAACAGGGCTGTAAAAAGACCTACAGGGAGGGAAATAGGAAAAAGAAACTAAAACAACAGAGATAAGGCGGTGCCGGATTTATGTATAGGCTAAGTAGGCTGACGCCTAGGGCCTCTAAATCTAGGGGTCTTCCACAGCCCTGCCCCCCCCCAGTGTGCAGTCTCCCCTCTCCCAAAATTGCAAACCCAAGACATCATGCCAAGGCAGGGCAACTCGGGTCCAGCAACTATGAGATTCAGGGCCAGCCAATTGGGCCGAATTTGAAACTCTGGGGCCCAACTAGAAAAAATTTTGTGGGCCCCCAGTTCACAGCCAAAGTCTGCAGAATCTTAGAGATATAAATAAAATCCATCTAGATTGCCCTGGTGCGGGTGCCCCCTTAGGAGCAACCCGCAGGGTCCAAATTGACCAAATTGCTCCAAGTGCCTTAAGGCCAGCCCTGATGAGACTGTGCAGGGGTTGGACTGACAAGCCCTGCCCCTTCTAGGTCCCTGGTGCCACCGTTCAGAGTAGAGACTCCAGGACTCCAGAGCCAGCAGCCCAGAGTCAACAACCAGCTGCACAGCCTTACCCAGCTCAAAGGTCAGGTAAGTAGTGGTCCGTGCTGCACTTTAATCAGTGGGAGAGTGCAAGTGGAGGGCCTGCTGGGGCAGATAGACCAGGCAAGCAAGCTCTCCCAAGTCCCTTCCATTCCTTTCTTCCTCCTTGGCTTGAACAGAGCAAGCACATGTGACTGGCACTGGCCTCACCCCTCCCAGGCAGGGAAGTGTATCTTTCACACTTCACAGAGCCCTGTTGGTGCCTGCAGCATGCACTTGCAACCCCTTTCTCAGAACTTCTTGGATATGAAAATAAATATTGATGTTGTCAATTGTCATGCCAATAAATTCAAACAATACTGTTTCATACATTAATAGTAGCCATTGCACAATCTAATCAAAGTTTTATATATTTATTT